>NC_069504.1:1051871651-1051911651 GCF_027579735.1 Bombina bombina
GCTGCCATGTTGTATCTTAGGTTACCTTCTCGGCCATGGCCAATTAGGGACAATTATAAATAGGCCACTATAGTGTTCAGCCAATGACTGTGTCAAATATAACTGTTCTGCACTTTCATTTCTAACAGGAACTGAAAAGCTCACAATTTCAGAATGGAATTGCAGGAAAAAGGGGACAAAATAAATAATGAAAGTATATTGCAGAGGTTTTTTTTACATTTACGATTTATCTTTTTATATTACCGTCTCAAGTTGTTTAATGTCCCTTTAATAGGCCTATACAGTAATATCACATTTTGCACACTTAACCTATAGCAGCATACCACAGTTATGTATCCATTTATTTTTTTGTGTGACTATGAGATGTAAGATACAAAGATAGGTAAGCAGTGTGCTAGTCCTTTCTGCAGGTATGAAGGGTTCCCTAGTAAGAAACTTATAACTGGGGCACCATTGGCACTGCCAGCCAGCGGTACATTCCTACAAGACAAAGAGCGATTCTCTCTGTGGGACCATGAAGGAGGCAGCACCACTCTGTTTAAAATGTAATTGCTTACGTGGCAAATGAGGCGTGAAAGAGTTTGGCAGCATTGAGCCAGGGGTTCAGAAGCTCAGGCCCCACGCAGCCCCTCCATCCTAACCATTCCAAGTAGAAAAGTGAGACAGGGTCGGGATTAATCAGCTGCACAATAATAGAAAACACAATCTGTAATCCGCTCCCTGCGCACAATGAGGCAATTGTGTGAATGTGAATGAGACTCTTGGGGAAGGGGGGTCACCAATGCTGGTAGGTATTATAAGCAGAGACCTGTAGTTTTGGAAGAAGGTGACGCATTCTGCAAACTTCCATTAACCCTGTTTTATACAGAGCAGGTGGTATGATCTGTGCAAGAAGTGGCAGCATTCAGGGAACTAGTGGGTTAAACTATTCTTTTTTTAACACTACTTGCGTTTAATTTGAAACAGTGTAAAAGAGATACAGGCTTATTTATGAACTTTTTTTATGCAATTGTTTAAATAGCTAAATGTTTTTTTTAACACAAAAAAGTGTCTCAGACTATTGTCTTTCAATCTTTTTGAAGCAATATATTGCCCTTAGTGCCCCAGCTGCAACACGTAAATATTATTGGGTTAAAAAAGAGAAAGCAAGTCTGCCAATCCCAGAATGTTTCTGTTTTCAGCAATGTATTTTAAAATCCAGTTTTACTAAATGCAAATGCAGCAATTATTTGGAAATATTAGGGCATCAGATGATAAAACAACTTATAATATACAGGTAGCCCTCAGTTTACGCCGGGGTTAGTTTCCAGAAGGTATGGTTGTAAATCGAAACCGTTGTAAATTGAAACCCAGTTTCTAATGTAAGTCAATGGGAAGTGAGGGAGTTAGGTTCCAGGCCCCTCTCAAAATTGGCATAAGTAACACCTAATACATTATTTTTAAAGCTTTTAAATGAAGACTTTAAATGCTAAACAGCATTATAAACCTAATAAAATAATCACACAACACAGAATATATAATTAAACTAAGTTAAATGAACAAAAACATTTGCTAAACAGCATTATAAACCTAATAAAATAATCACACAACACAGACTTTACTTGCATCTTTCTGCAACCAGTTCTTTCTATGCATTCCAATCTGGACTGATTTATAGACAGGAAGATCTTGTTCCTTTGCAAGCTGCTCGATAGCTCAGGTCTGGTTAAACTGATTAATTTCAGCTTGCTTGGCTTGCATATCTTTGCTGCAACACAAGCGGACAGCTCCACCTACTGGCTATTTTAATCAATGCACTGCTTCTCAATGCTTTTCAATAGCAGTCACATGACTGAAAAAAGGTGGTATTCTGAAGCGGCGCAAATTGAACCCTTGTAAACCCAGAGCCACCTGTATTAACATCATATTCACGTTACCATGTTATCGCACTTAACCTCATCACATACGCAGCTTATCAGGCTCATATAATTGTAGCATACTTGGATATAGAGCACTTTACCTGGCACATTTCACCATAGCATATTTTTCTTGTGATATTTCACTACTGTGTCCTTATATCTGGCCTATCTCTCTGGTGACACTTTTTCACAGTACAATACACTTTACCTGTCACTTTCTCTGTGTCACACTTTACATCAGGGCATCTGAACCCCAGTCCTGAAATGTCACTAACCGGCCAGATTCCAAGGATAACGTTACCTGAGTACGGGTGATTCAGTCACAGTGAGTTAGCAGCTGACCAAACCAGGCAGGGAATTAGAATCTGGCCTGTTAGCGGTGCTTGAGGATGGAACTGAGGTTACCTCAGCTGCATAATGACAGGGCAAGGACAAGGCCTCAGACAAAGGGGTCAATCACAATCAAATAGAAGAACTTTTCATCAAATGATTTATGTATAAAAATCCCCAATTTTCTGTAGAAAGACATTTTTTCTGATGCATCTAACACACTTTCTGACCATGCTTCTGTCAACCAGTGATGCTTTGTGGTTTATTTCTTGCTATTTGTCTGACATCAGTTGTTATTTTTATGAAGAGTTGTGCAGGAAAATAATATTTGTATTCTAAAAATACCGGGGGAAAAAAACACTTTATGACAGTTAGAAATACTTTATTTTCTGAGTAAATCAAATAGTTTTAGCTGATAAATCAAATACAGTTTTGACATGTTCACATACCTCTTATGTTAAAGGGATAGTAAAGTTTCATGATTCAAATACAGCACACAATGGTAAATAACTTTCCAATTTACTACTATTAAATTTGATTTGTTCTTTTGCTATCCTTTGTTGAAGATTATACCTAGGCAGGTTTAGGAGCACCACTACTCTAGGGGCAGCTAGCTAGTGATTGGCTGTACATACATGCCTCTTGTCATTGGCTCACAATATGCGTTCAGTTAGCTCCCAGAAGGCACTGCTGCTCCTGAGTCTACATTTTAACTAGAAAAAAAACAATTAGAAACTTATGCAAATTTGATATACACACACACACACATATATATATATATATATATATATATATATATATATATATATATATATATACATATATATATATATATATTATTGTTATTATCTGGGCATGATTTAATTAGTTTTTGTTCTGTGTATCAGGACAGAGCTATCCAAATGCATTACATACATACATATTCTGTTCATACCACAGAACGTGCCATGTTTGCCTCTCTAATCATAGAACAAATATTCCTTTTGTGTCCTTTTTATAGAACAGAGTGCTGATACCTGTGTTTTCCAATAAGGAAGGGTAGCTTACATTGAAGTAGTAAAGTTTAGAAACTGGTGGTAAAAATATATGAATTTTGTTCATTATGCAAATAACCACTTGTGCTGTACAACTACTAAATACCAAACTCCTATTAAAACCCTAGCTATAACATTTTAATTGCTTCATATAATCACTAATTATTTTATGGGTTGACAAAATTAATTTTAGAAGCAAGGGATACACATTTTTAGGAGCCAACATGGAGAGTATATTACTGTAGAACAATACAAAAAAATAGGGGAGTGGCAATAAAACTCGAGGAGCCCTGACTTTTGTGAATGGCTAAACCCTTTATTATTTTATTCTTAACTTTCCATTCTGTTTTCTCTTTGTCTTTTGTTGCTACACATTGTGTTTCATTACTAAACAGAACTATAGTTAGTCATCTCCGGGCCAGTATTTAGTGGTCTGGAGTTGGACCTGGCCACTGAACCACTCAGGGAGGCATATGTGCGTAGCCGCCAGCTACTTGCTGTGTTTAGTTTACGATTGGCAGTCAATTGCCGCTGTAAATTTGGCTATATGTTTAACTTCTTTGTAGGGATAAACAAATAGAGCATTTTATTTGTTGCTCTATTCTTTGCCTAACGCTTTATAGTATTCTCTTATTTCAGCTTTAAGTCCCTTTGAACTCTTCACATAAATCATTATATTGTTCCCATATTCCTGCTTTAAAGAATCTTTATTTAACCTCCTGATGTCACTCACATTTTTATAGGTTTCTTTCCCCCCAATAATGCTTACTGTTGCTATATATTAAGTCTTTTCATTATATTTTTTTACATAATTTGCTATGTAAACCTTTTTTTATTCTGTGTGTCACCTTTGTCTAATACAAACATTTTACATAGATATTTATACAGATGCAAGCTAACTAATCCCTTCCATGTACTGTTTAAATATATGGCTGATATACTTGTGGAAAAGCCATTTTCTTTACATGCCATAAGAGGGTAAGGATAGTTTGGCAGAGATTGACCTGTAAATCTTTGCTCTGTGTCTGCAGACTCCACAGATTGGATTCTACATCTGCAAAGTGCTAATCTCTGTGCACACACACAGACGCTCTGCATGTGCGCCCCGGTGCGTGTGCCGCTCACAGCAGTGCGTGTGTGTTTGTGTTTTATAAGCCCATGTAACTGCCTCCAGCTGCTGGCTGGATTCCAGGGCGGAAATAGAAATGAGTTGTGACTGGAGGCGATATGTTACGCGGCCGGCCTGCAGGAATATCAATTTATTTAATAACTTTCAGGTGAGGCTCAGACCTCAGGCATAAATGAAGCCACTGTTCCCTCCCATGAGCTCAGCCGTCCCTTTTGGTCTACATGCAGTGACGCCTCCCGCAGTTTGTCACAAGGGGAAGACTGTAAAAAAAACGTTTAAACATGCCAGAAATCAACATTTTCTCCAGTTTTCGAAAAGGAATGTATGCATGCGTATATCGCTCTCTCTCTCTTTCTGTATATACACACATATATATATATATATTATTTATTTGTTTAAATATAAATCTTTACAGCTTTACAGCTATGTGTATCTATATACAAAAGTGTTTAAAGGTGCAAAAAGGCTGGGCTTATATCCAGGACACTTTTTAATAGGTTAATTATTGTTGCTTTACTACTTTTAAAAGAACAGGTGCAAGCTATAATATTTAAACTTTTATTGATAAACTAAGCCTTTAAGATATTCTTGTATATATTTTTTATTAAATACCCATTATTAATCCTTATACAAGTAGCTGTCAATTGAAAGTAATTTTTCTATGATTTTATTTATTTTTTTTGCCAATGTTTATTTGTACAATTCATCTCTGGAAACAATTTCTCAGTAAGTTTCTTCTCCGTTCAGTACTGAAGCAGTTAAAAAAAAAAAAAATTGGTCTTCGGCATGAGACTGCCCTTTTAATTATAGTTGTTCTGCTGGCTCTTACACATCTGAGGAAGAGACCTCCTGCAGTCTGGAAAAGTCTGAGAGATCCATGACGCAAACGCTTGCCATCACTGCTGAGAGAGCCTTTGAGTGTGAATATATTCAACCTCGTGTGCCAGACTGCAGATTAGAAAAGTTTATCCAGCAGTCAGACTACACCTTATTGTGTACCCTGATCAGTCATCCACTCCATTAAGCAATTATAGGATGCTGTCATAGTAATAAACTTTCTCACCAACTATCCCTCAATAGCTCATTTTGATTCATAACACACACAAAACTAATGAGCATGATCATATGGTCCATCACTGATATGTACCATTTTGCCCCTTATCTTTTATTTGTCATTTCCCCATTTCTAACCCTTGTTATGCCATATGGTTAGTAACCTACCGTCAAAGTATTAGGGCACCTGTTGTCACCACAGCCTATGTCACTTTGAGAGAATTGGCGTTTCTGCACACAGAGCATGTATGTGAAATCTACTGTTCACCCAACCCCCTGCTTCCTCTCCCCTTGACTGTTCATTTACGAGGCCCGAATTCTTGCTCTCCTGTTGGCTTTCATTTCCTTCCTGTCCCTCACAGGGGGGTTTCCTTTGGAATGGGATGCCTACCTCTACCACTAAAAGGGTTGGCGTATCTGTCACAATGAAATTTCTCTGCTGAAACGAAAAAATGTCTCACTCTTTATTATAATCAGATGTTTTGTGAATCCACAAACACACAAACCTCAGAGCCAACTGCTTTCAACTTCAGCACAATATGATTAAACAGTAAGCTGTAAAATGTTGTGGTTTAGGGAAATGAGGGTTGTGGCTATGCATCCAGTAGACAAATGTATTAACAGATTTATGGTTACATTTTCTTTTAAAAGAAAGTCTGGTTATTTTAGACAGCTTTTATTTGCTTTAAAATAAAACATAAATAAATATATTTTTTGTTAAAGTAATTTCCCTTAATAAAATAATACAATAATTATCCATTTTTTCTTCTCTTTGTGTGTGATATCCGTGTTTGCTGTAATCTTGCAATATCATATGTTCTTCACTGGTGGTTTGTATGCCAACTGGTGTAAATGGTAACTTTACAAATAACGTTTCAGGGCGGCTCTTCTCCTTCCACTGTGTATACAGCTCATCTCCCTTATAGCTCACCTTCTGTCTCTCCCTTTTTTGTCCTTTGCTCCTGTCTGAAATCTTTCTTTCATAAGATGGTCCACACAAATATCACATGTTCCTGTCCATCGGGAGGAGACAAAAACACCCCATCCCTATATTCCAGAGCTTTGCTTTATTTTTTAGCCTTCAGAAGGAGAAGGTAAATTCTAAAATGCTTAAATTGTTTGAAAGCCTTTGTTAGTTGTTGTTTAACTGATTTGATACCCATTACCCCCCCTCATTAGTGCCTCATTGTCAAAGGGGAGCACAGGAGTTCAGCCAGTAAGTGAAAATGTTCTACTAGTGACAGATGTCACAATCCCAGCAGGTTAAATGCAGATTCATCTGCCATTCCCCTGTTCCTCAATGTGTTACTTCTTTAGAACCTTGGAACTGTGCCTGCACTTCCTCAGATGGGCCCTTCTACTGATTGTAAACTGCTGCAGCTACAGAGCATGGTAGTGCAATGTGTTACAGGTACGTAAAAAAAAATATTACCTTCCAGGGCCTAGTGGCTTTTAAATAAACATTTTGCTTAATGTTTACCATCTTTTGTATTTTGAAAAATTACGCTTCTGTCTCTTTAAAACCACGCAACCTGCGCTAGTGCTTACAGAAGCGATGACGTTAGCCCTGTATGCCTCACCCCTGAACACTGTATTTTCATAGCTGTTTGTACTAGGATCATCAGCAGACATGGTACAAGGAGTAAATATCGCAGGTTGGCGCACAAAGTGTGTGGCATCATTGGACATCTCTGCCCTTCTTCCCTGTGCCTTGGCCATCTTTATGGAATCTGGTTCCCTGTGATCCATGGAGGTGGTGAAAGCATTGCACTGCATGTTAGAGCTTTAGGTTTACTTCCAAAATATAATCTGCAAAATTGTTGTGCTTCTGTGTGTTTATTTGCACCGTCTCTCCTGTATTTGTCATTTACTAGTGCCTGACCCTCCTATGCTTAGTGACCTGCCTAGTTCCCCTTTAACTAAGAAGGGTGTATTAAGTGCTTTGGAGGTGGATACCCACCCCTACTAAGCCTGTCTTTTATCAGTCTGTGAACTAGTATGTAAGGAATGGAACAAACCAGAGGTACCTTTTGTTCCATTTGCCAAATTTATGTTTCATTTTCCAACCTCTGCTTTGGAAGTATGAGAGACAGTCCCAAAGGTGGAAAGCTCTATTTCCACCATAGCCAGGCAGTACCATTTTCGAAAACACAGTGGACAGGAAACTAGAAGGCTTCCACAGATACTCCTGTCAGCTGGTAGGTTTTGCCTTTCACCCGACTGTCAGTGTAGCATGTGTGGCTATGGTTTGATAACCTCTCTGAGCTAACATCTAGAGGCACATTCTTGGAGGATATACACAATCATGTTTAGCTAATTAAGACTGCTAATAGCTTTATTTGCGATACAGCAGTGGAGGTGAGTTTGCATTTACGCTAAGAGGGCTGCATGACTTTTCTAGATTCACGTGCCTTATGAATTAAGGCATGGCCTTCTTGTATAGTTTCCAGTAGCAGAGTTTTTGCACTTTCCTTTCAGGGAAAGAACCCTATTTTGGTACTGGGCTAGATGCTATAATAGCTAAGGTCGCTGATGGTAAGGGAGACTTTCTGCCACAAGACAAGAGTTCCAAGGGCAAAAATAGACCTAAGGGACGCTTTCGTCCTAAGATACATTTTCTACTACAACCCAGTCAGTGAGTTCACCCAAGACTCTTCCTGGAGGCCTACGTTCATCCTGATGTAAGACAATGCATGCCAAGAAGTCTACTCCCACCTCCAAGATGGCAGAATAGTGCATCCCCCAGACGTAGTTCTAGTGGGAGCAGACTGCAACTTTTTTGCAGCATGTTGGAAAAGTCCTTCTGAGGCCATTGGGTGTTGGAGATTGTGTATCAGGGATACAAACTCAGTTTTTGATCCAGAACTCATTGAGAGAGACTCCTCTCTGGTGTGGCCTTGCTATTGTGCATGACAGACCTAGAGAGGAAGGAATTTCTTGCCCAGGTTTCATTAACAGAACAAGACCAGGGGTTCTACTTCAACCTTTTCTAGTTTCCCAAAAATCAGTGGATGTTTTGACCTATTCTGTATCTCAAATCTTTAAACAAATTTCTGAAGATTTCCACCTCAAGTATATAATAGATAGATGCCTGTTTGAATTTGCTGATTCACAAAGACCATAGGAAAGTCCTTCGGTTTGCCTTTTTAACCGGACATGAACAATTTGTGGCTCTACGATTCAGCGACGCCAAGGTATTGGGGAACTTACTGATGATGGCTCGGGCTCAGGGCATTTTATTAGTGCCTTATCAAGACTCCATGATGCTGTCCTTGACAGAGGAACGCAGGATCAAGCAGCAGAGATTGTGCACAGTAAACAATTTGCAGTACACTGTTTATTTGCTCTCCCCATCTTTCCTGTAAGTTAAAGGGACACGAAACCCAAAATGTATCTTTCATGATTTAGATAGAGAATACAATATTACAAAGTTTCCAATTTACTTCTATTATAAAATTTGCTTTGCTCTCATGTTATACTTTATTGAAGAGACACCTATGTAGGTAGCGTGCACATGCCTGAAGCTCTACATGACTGGAAATAGTGCTCTTGCTAACGTTTAACATTGTTGTAAAACTGCTGCCATAAAGTGCTGCAGACATGCACACTTCTGAGCTTACGTTCCTGCTTTTCAACAAAGGATAACAAAAAACTAAGAAAATATGATAATAGATGCAAATTAGAAAGTTGTTTAAAATATGTTCTTTCCGAATCAAGAAAGAAAAAAATTGGATTTTATGTTCCTTTAACCCTGAAAATAAGGAACTTTCCAATTCTGAGGAAAAGTGCATGGCAGGCTTCTCAAACATAACTGGCTTCAGCAGAGATTATCAGATAACAACCTGTCTACTCCAGTAACAAGCCCTGATTGCCTTCTCCTATAAAGGCAAGTGGTGAATGGAGTTTGCCTATTAAAAACAACTGCAGTAATCAAGGTGTTAATGTATTCACATTTTTCATACTCTCCTAGTATGATGATATATTGCTAGACATCAGAACAATATTGTAAATACAAGCTCTTTACTGTCCTTTAAAACAGAATCTCAGCCCAGGAGACTGTAAATCTTGCTGGAAATGTAAATCTAGTTCTCACAGAAATGCGCCATAAGCAAAATGATGCAAGGTTTGATGATTCAGGGCTCGTTTCCATTGAGTCGTAATTCAGTTTGTGTGCACTCTCAAACCGATAAGTATATAACTCAATTTCGGCAACCGGACTCCAGCTGCCGAAAACATTATCGTGTCTCATACAAAGTATCAGAAGCCGCTAATCTTTAAATTATACCCGGTTTCAAATGCCCGCGCAAACCATTAATACACTGTCAGAGGCTGTCGATACAGTAACAAAAATTCCTGTAAAACAGGAAAAATGTGCTCTTTGAGACCTTTTTCCCATTGAAATCTAACCCGACACATCAAAACCCCTCTTTCTTCCATCCCCCCACATTGCAACTTATAATAAATCTATTAACCACAATCATCCATGCCCCCACAACGCAATCTAGCTATTTAAACTATTAACCCCTAAACTGCCATGCCCCCATATTGCAATTGCAAAGTATCTATTTAAACCATTA
Organism: Bombina bombina; assembly: GCF_027579735.1. Lineage (NCBI taxonomy): Eukaryota > Metazoa > Chordata > Amphibia > Anura > Bombinatoridae > Bombina > Bombina bombina. The sequence goes on from NC_069504.1 coordinate 1,051,881,673, forward strand.
ACCCCTAAACTGCCAGTCCCCATATTGCAAAGTATCTATTTAAACTATTAACCCCTAATCCGCCATGCCCCCACAACGCAATCTAGCTATTTAAACTATTAACCCCTAATCCGCCATGCCCCCACAACGCAATCCAGCTATTTAAACTATTAACCCCTAATCCAATGTAATACAGTACATAAATTGTGACATACGAATACAAATCTAAATTTAAAAATACTATTTTTTATTTTTTTTTTTTGGAAATACAATCTTCTTTTTTTGGAAATACAATAAAAAAAATTATTTTGGAAGAACAATTTTTTTTTCTGGAATCACACTTCCAGCATGTGTCAAAATACTGTCAAAAATATATGCTAGGTCCCATTTTGCTAAAAGACTTGTGCTGTCACAGCAAGCCAGTTCAGCAGTTTGCTTAGGCTGCGTTCAGCAAGCGCTCAGGAGCTAGTGGAGGCACTTATACTCCAGCAATGATGTGGCGCTAGGTGACATCACAAGCAAGGGAGCTTAGAAAAAATGTTTGCATGCGCAAAGGGATCTGCTGCACAATAATGGACTTTGCGCATTCAGACGTTTATTATAAGCTCCCTTGTAGTATTATTACATTTACAACACCGTCGCTCACAGCCCCCCTCCTTGCACACGTCACAGGTAACAGTAATAAATAACTATATATATTTATATATATATGTTGTAAACAAGCTACACACATGCTCAACCCTCTGCAGCCCATTGGCTGTTTATTAGCCCTATTTATTAGCCCTATTTATTACTAAATAGGGCTAATAATTAGCCAATGGGCTGCAGAGGGTTGAGCATGTGTGTAGCTTGTTTACAACATATATATATTGCAGTTTGTGTCCGGTGCACTCACTATTCCCCACTTGTAATTGCCGGTGTTACGCTGAGAATGGTTTCCCCTGCCTCTCGGCAAAAATCGGAACTCTCCCCCCCCCCCCTCTATTCAGCTGCTCTCAGCTCAGCCCCTGTAGCTTATCCTGCCCCATTGAGCTAATAATGAATAAAGTTATAAGGGCTGCAGCTCCCATCACTCACATACCTGTAAAATGTTTGTGCGATGGTAGAAATGGTGTATCTTTGAAAGAGGGGAGGATTTATGTGGCTAATAATGAATAAAGATATCAGGGCAGGACAAGTGCAGCATAAGTTATTTAATGTAAACGAATGAGACAGGATAAGCAAATGAATGGGGCAGGTTAAGCTACATGTGATAGTGATATGCTTTTTTATATAATAAAAACATGTCAGCCTCCACGAGCAACACGTGTGTGGCTGCCATGTTGTCAAGTGTCTGAGCTTGCTCTTAAAAGTCCCAGCTTTTCCAGCACGCTGGAAGCGCTGGGACTTACGTCATCAGAGCACTCGGGGGAACGCCCAGCGTTTCACTGGCAAGTATTCAGAAAACGCTCCAAGCGAGTCCCACCTTAAATATGGAGAAATGGTTGAAAACCCCAGCCCATCAGCATCCTCTCAGGTAAACTTTTAACATTTATCGTGTAACATACAACATGGAATATTGATTTTGATGTTTTAATTACAGTTTTCATGGTAGCTGTAAAACTGTCTGTAGCATTTTGTCTTCTTTCAGAATAAAAGTTTTTTATGTTGTCATTTAACATACAACACGGTTTAACGGGCCTAAAGTGCTTATTCCGTCTTGTGTTTGTTTTTTGTTTTTTTAGATAATGTAATAAGGAATATTCTTTCGTCAGCTATTTCTCCACATTTAATTGAAAGCAAATCCTTTACCAAAATGGGAACTAGCATTTATTTTTGACAGTGTTTTGACACATGCTGGAAGTGTAATTCCAAATAACAATAATAATTGTGCTTTCAAAAGAAAAAATTGTATTGTACTTCCAAAAAACAAAATTGTACTTTCAAAAAAAGAATTGTATTTGCAAACAATAATAGTATTTGTAAATTTAGATTTGTATGTCACAGTTTATGTACAATGATATAGATTCACACACACTTGCCTTTTTACAGCAGCCTTATTCCATATGTATTGTGTTTCTGGATTTCAAACAGTTCAGCAAGTTTCTTACAGGATGGAATTTTTATATTTGCACATTCTTGGTCGTCAAGTAAAGAATGCAGTTTTCCACCTTCACATTGCTGAAGATCATTTAACGTTATTCAGATTTGCTGTAAAACAATTCCATTTTTATTTTGTGACTTTTTAAGTTGACCTTCATAATACTTTATTTATTGAAGTCGTTGCTATTTCTCTTACAAAAATCATCTCAGGGTATCTTAATATTCGCTAGACCATTTTCTGCTAAAAGCATTTTTAGTGGAACTAGATACCTGTGGCACCTCAAAAGTGATTCAGGTTCCTCAAATCTGCAGTCTGTCTTTAGCCCCATCATAAAGGTTTTGGTTTTTTTCTCTAGTTTCATCCTGATTATGAAACTTTTGAGGCTGCTATTTCAGACAGGAGTGATAGAGCATGGGATCACAAAATGCAAAACCTTTTTTTAAATGATTCTTCTGAAAGTCATTTCACATGCTATGCTTCCTGTTCCCATATGATGATGGTGTTTAGAACAAAAGAGATAATGTGTATTTCTCCTGGCATTCTGGACTGTAATAAATACAAATGCCAGCCTCTCTAGTTTTTGTCTTGTAGTGCCTAGGCCCCCTGACTATTTTAACAACATGTCAGGACTATATTCAGCAAACATGTAATTGCTTGCTTCAGTCATAGGTGGGGAACTCCACAGCAAGTCTGCAACAGAATGGTTCTTGCATTATAACTTGGATAGAGATCATATGCTTGTTCTCCAGTGCTGGGAAGCAGGTAGCTAATAATAGGAAAATGCTTTTCAGGTGGCTGTTTTTTTAGGACATTTCCCAGAAGTAGTGAAATTGATCCTATAGCATCAAATTAAAATATAAAGTAGCCAAGTTCTTTGTCACAGGTAGTGTTCTTTCTTTTGGAAGTAAATGTATTCAGTTCATTTGTTCTGCCTCAAGTGATTCATATGATCAAGCAAGACTATTTATTTGACTCAATTTAAACAGAAAGGTTTTTGGGGGGGTTTTCTTCACAATTGCCCTCATAGCAGGTTAGAATCACCATTAGCTTCTTAAGATCCCTAGCTGTCCGTCTCATTATCTATATCATTACTGAGAAACAAACATACCGGCTCTTGCAAGTTTGGATTTTGAATCCTTGATTTTGAAGAACAATAGGTTATCTGACATAATAGCATATTACCTAGTCAGGCCTTTAAACCAGCAACATCTCAGGCAAATTCTAACTAGTGTGTAGTGAATTATCTGCAATTTGAATTTATCAAGGTACAAAATTACTATAAAGTTGGGTGGAAAAGGAAAATATGTCAGTAACAAACTATAGACATTAAACCAGTTTTTTAGATTAAGCATATTTGTTATATATATATTTTTTTTTTTATGCTATTTTAATACCTGATTATAACCTGGCATTGGGCGGGACCAAGCAGTCTGAGCAGGTTCTGGGTTGTCAGGTTGAACCTGGACAGGCAGACATCGCTGTCTGAAACTAGGACATAAATAATGAATGGGGAGGCAGCAGATATTTGTCCTGTTTTATTTTATTTTAATAGCATACATTTTTGTAAGTGCAACATATGGACAAAATATTTAGACTTTACTAGAAGATGAATGATGAAAATTAATTTAGATAATTTTGTAACTTTAGACCCATGTGCCGTCCATTAAGAATCCTGTGTCTATCAACTGCCAAATTGTAAGCAGAAACCCACAAAAAAAGTGGGATATAATTTCCAAACATTTTTTTTACTGTCAATATTTAATTACTGAGCGGGTGAAGCCACTTCTGTCCGACTCCAGACTGGGAATTGTTGAAGATGTTTTGAAGCATTTCTTATGTATGTGATTATTTTTGTTTGTTTTATTTATGTAAAGTGCTGATCCAGTTGAGTTTTTCATCTCTCTTCCATTTATGTTGTGTTCTGGTGTTTTCTGCAGAGCAAATAGATGTATTTGCACAGACAGCAATTAGCTAACCTAGGCCCCAGCAAACGTTAAAACTCTTCTTGGGAATCCCCCCTCCCATCTTCATGGGATTACTTCTAACACTGACAAATACATATTGGAGTCACTTCCTTTTGCTAATCAGTGTATTTAGTTGTTGGCTCAGTAAATTTACCCTGATCACTGTAACATTAAACTCTGCAAATTTATCACAAACCTCGTAATATTTCTAGTGATTTAAAAACATATTTAATAGACTTTTGTTTATTGTTTTTTTGAGATTGTAATTCTTGATATATACTCACGGATAATCTGTGAGCTTTGGGCAAAATAAAGAGAAAATTGTGATTGCTAGGGTAGAGGTATCTGCTGCTAAAATTAAATTTTCAGTTCAAACAGAACCAACTTTGAGGTTTGAGCAAGGTTACTTGATCAATGTAGTTCTAATTAACCTACATATTATTTATAAGCAGTTATTAATTGTAGCCTGTCCCATACATATAGCAAGTACAAAGTTCCCATGCTTAATAAACTTATATGGTAACTGATAAAGTGCTTTTTAGAAATAAACCTGACTAAAAAGCCAGCAAGGAATGGGTTGGGAGAACAGGATTAGTGTCATGAGCTTTAGATCTTGACCGTTGAAGCTTCACTTACTTTTGAAATTCTCTGTTCTGGAATTCAGATCGTAGACTGGCAACAGGGGCCTGCAGGAATAAGACACAGAGTCTGACTGGGGTGAGTGGAGATAAATAGCTGGGCAATAACACAGAACAAGGATTACCTGCTGGGCCCAGTAATTCTCTGAGCAGACACCAGGATTAGCAAAGTATCATTAGGATTTAGTGGTCCCAAGTCTTGTGCAGCAGCCCAGGTATGTGTGGGGTCCATCACTGCAATAAAATTGGTGAGCACATAAATTGTGCTAGCAAGGAAATAAACTAAATCAGTGTGTACAAACAGCACATCAATTAGATACTGCAGTTGTTTTAATCCATTTGAGTATATCTTTGTGTATATGAAGAAAAGTAACCAATGGATCCACTAATTGAAATGTAAAATTATAGAAACCTCACTATTGGCTCATATCCTAGCTATTACCAGTGAGCTCCTTTGGATAAAATTGACCACTCCCACTTTTACCACCTTAAAGGTGGCTCCCCTTACATATGCCCTCATTCTTAGTTAAATTTATCACAAGAGTCATTTTACTCTCCTTTAGCTTACGGACTGATGACATCCAGACAAAAGATATAGACTTCCAGAGTTTGCCCATGCCCTATATATCCCCAGATCTGGCTTCAGTTCTATCAGGCAGGTATTCTGCTTCTATCTCTGCTATATTCTAAAGCCCTGGGATTCCTATGGTTGTTTCAATTTCTCCCCTGGTCAAAAGCAAGATAATTAACTGTTTTTATATTTGCATCCATGTAACAATGAATCCAATTTTACATTATGTGCCAGTGTATAATTGACACATTTATTCTAAGAATCTTATATAATATGCATTAGACCATGAAAGAACATGAATCAAGAGATTGTTCTGGACTTGTGAGTTTAAGTGATAAAAAACACATTTTCTATATATGCATATTACTAACTTCATTTATTCTATATTTATATTTCTTCTTTCTATATGCCTAGTATATATGACCAGTTGGGTTATGGAATTGTTTTAAAAATTTAGTTTTTCAAGGGACTACAGCAGTTGCCCAATTTACTTGTCCTTCTCGACAATCTACTTTTCCTTACACAATGGGGCTAATTACTGGCTTGTGCAGCATGAAGAATTGTATGAAAATACCTACACACAATAGTGGTTACTATCAAATCATTTCCTAGAAATTATCTCAGATTATACTGATGAATGTGGCTCCTATTCCTCTGTCGTTTTTTCCTGATATGGAATCAAGAGAAATAATGCTAGACTTAGATTCTGCCTTCCAGAAATAAACAACTTGGTGTCTGCTAATAAAGTCTCTAAGAGTGACATCATCAGGATACAGACAGAGCCCCAGGTCAATATATTGATAAATGTTTTAAAGTCATTTAGACTATAATTTGTATTAGCAACATTTGCTTGTTTTTCATTATCTGAACTATTTTAAAAGACCCTTTTCTCCTCTGCAGAGACCAATTAAGAATAGATAAATGAGCTACTACAGTGATCACATAATCTCTGTGTAAATATAGTTGGGTTGATTTGGAAAATCTACCATTTGTAGAGTTAAATTAAATATTTTATATTAGTATTGAAGTGTTTCATTTCCTTTAACAGTAAGGTATCAACTTTGCAGACCAAAACATTAAAAAAAGGGTGATCCATGGATTCGGATTTCCACACTTATTTAGTTTGGTATCCTGTCCCTCCTCATGAGCCACCTCTTCAAATCGTTAAGGCTTCTAGAACCTCTGGGACTAATTATTTCCTCTTCTGAAGGAATCACTTCAAAAAAGTCCAATGCATCACACATTGGTTCTGATGTCTCAAGAGACTCTTGCCTTTTTGATGATGAATGGTCTAAAGAGTCCTTAGTTTCTTCAGTCCTGGCCCCAAATCCACATTATTTGTATTGAATTGAATCACTCGCTCTGCTGGATCTTCTAGTTATTGATCTGTTGTTTTGAGCCTGGTTAGACAAGAACAAAGTGTATCCAACTGTCCTTGGAGGACAGTAACTGAAAAAATACAGGATCTCAATACCATTGTTGGAATCTTTCAGGGCAAGGAAAGCTTCTTTTTTTTCTTCTGTTTATTCAAACGTGATTTGAAGCACATCATATTTATTTTTTCTTAGAATACTGGAAAACCCCTCCAGTAGTGTTTTCCTCGGTTTAGGTATTGTCAAAAAGAGGTACTATTCTTCTGGAGTATGAGACCTCCTTTAACTCCAAAGTGGCTTAATGCTGCAGTCCTTCATTTAGTGGTCTTCCAGGTGATATGACTAAGCTCTATGCCTAATAAGGGCTTCAGGTGCATATATATTTTTATTTTGTTCCCTCCTTCTAGATAATTTTTCTCTCTCCTGACTTTCAGAGCTTTCTGGCCACAATGGAGAACCTTATCTTTGTAAGGATATCCAATCCATACCTTCATACAGATTGGATTAAACCTTTTTATCTTGGCTTACCCTAGTAGTACTTTCCAATTATATTGTGCCTCTTTTAAAAGGGATCAGATGGAACTCTAAGGAAATTGCTAAGGTAGAGGCTGTTTAATCTCCCAGAACGGCAACTTTTCATAATTAATATTAAAGAAGTCATCAGTCTGTCTTGCTCTTTAGAAAGTATTTCATGGGTCTTTGTGTTTATGCAATATGACATTTCCACAGCAATCATTTATATAAATTATTTTGTGGAGCACAGGCATGCTTTTATGTGGAAAGTTGCCAAACCCACTGTTGTGGTGGAAATATTCCATCCCAGGGTAGTGGTCTCTTATGAAAGACAGATTCGTGTAGCATTTGAGATCCATTGAGTATCCTGAATCTAAGACCCCAGTCGGGAGACATTTACAAAATCTTTATTTTGACACAAGTTTACTGCAAATACAGGGTATTAATTTTATACCCAAACTGACAAGAGGGGGTGACAGGGAGAGACTGCTGTATAAAATTGAGGTGTATTGGCTATTAAATATCCACAGTGTCTAAATTCGCAGATGGGCATGAATCTAATTTATGGACCCACCAAGCGTTTACAGCTTTCTCTCACTATCAAGTAACATTGTACTGTGTAACTGAAACTAAACAATGTTTTACCTTTAAAACAAATAGGATTAATATCTCTTTAAGAAAGTGATTTGATTGAGGCTATATAAGGGTTAATATGTTGCAAGGGTAGTGAACTGGTGATCAAGGGTCGGGATCAGCCCGAAACGCATACAGCAATGCTACTACCTATTCTTTTTTAGAGGATCTTGTACTTTTATTGGATGTACAAATAAAGTTTGTTTATGGAAACTAATTCGGTACTGACTCCTTTTGCCTGTCTGCAGAGGTTTCCTTTCTACTCATAGTAGTCTCTTCATCCTAATGTCTTTCTCTACTTACTGGGCCACTTTTTCAGTGGATATCATGGCTACCCAGTGAAACGTCAAATTCCCAATCTATGTCTTCACTATCAGTGGCCTTAATGAACACACCGGTCTTTTGAAGATGAAACAAGAACCTCAATGCTTAATTTTCATTGCACCATTTTCACCACAAAGGACTTGGTTTGCACTTCTAATTGCCTTATATAATTGCCCTTTCTGCCTATTTCTTCATATGACTCCCTTTTATCCAGATCTCTTCTCTAGAGTTCTTTCATCTACCCCTACATGGCAGTTTTAGTTCTTGTGACTTGGTTACACAATTCCTAATTCTTAATGGAAACATATTTTGTTTTCCTATTTGGTCATTATCAACAGTGCATACAAGACAATTATATCTAATTGCTATTTGCAGTTCTGGGCTTTTTAAAAAAAAAACATTGTTGTTGTTCCCATGCTGTAGACTGTAAAATCCTGTTCTGTTCCTGCAATCTGGATTTTTTCCAAGCATGTTACAATAAGGTCAGAGATTCAGATTTGCCTTCAAGGCTGGGCTTCTAATTTTAATCTTGGGCTAAAGCAATTCAGTATCCCCCTTTCTCTTGTTAAGTGTATTCAGTCCACGGGTCATCCATTACTTATGGAATATATTCCCTTCCCAACAGGAAGTTGCAAGAGGATCACCCAAAGCAGAGCTGCTATATAGCTCCTCCCCTCACATGTCATATCCAGTCATTCTCTTGCAACCCTCAACTAGATAGGAGGTCGTGAGAGGACTGTGGTGTTTTTATACTTAGTTTATTTCTTCAATCAAAAGTTTGTTATTTTAAATGGCACCGGAGTGTGCTGTTTTTTCTCAGGCAGTATTTGGAAGAAGAATCTGCCTGCGTTTTCTATGATCTTAGCAGAAGTAACTAAGATCCACTGGCTGTTCTCGCACATTCTGAGGAGGGAGGTAACTTCAGAAAAGGAATAGCGTGCGGGGTCTCCTGCAAATAAGGTATGTGCAGTAAATTATTTTTCTAAGGAATGGAACTGACTAAGAAAATACTGCTGATACCGATGTAATGTAAATACAGCCTTAAATGCAGTGAAAGCGACTGGTATCAGGCTGATTAAAATATATACAGTAAAATATTTTCTAAGGAATGGAATTTGACTAAGAAAATTCTACTAATACTGAAGTGATATAATAAGTCTTAAATACAGTAGAAGGACTGGTATCAGGCTTATCAATAGAGATACATACTCTTTAAAAAAGATGTTTAAAACGTTGGCTGGCATGTTTAATCGTTTTATGAGGTACATTGGTGATAAAACTTTTTGGGGCATAAATTTTTTCCACATGGCTGACCTGTATTTCTGCATAGAAACAGTTAACTGAAGCTCCCAATGTTGTAATAATGAGTGGGAGGGGCCTATTCAGTCTCTGTCTTCCTGCTTCTTCCTGCATGACCCAGGACGTCTCTAGAGAGCCCAGGGGACTTCAAAAGTCATTTTGAGGGAGGTAATCAGTCACAGCAGACCTGTGACAGTGTGTTTGACTGTGTTTTAAAAAACGTTTTTTTCTCTATTCTTATCCGTTTTGGGTATTAAGGGGTTAATCATCCATTTGCAAGTGGGTGCAATGCTCTGCTAACTTAATACATTTACTGTGAAAATTTGGTTGCTATAACTGATTTGGTTCATTGTTATTTCAACTGTGACAGATTTTTTGTGCTTCTTAAAGGCGCAGTAGCGTTTTTCTATATTGCTTGTAAAATTATTTAAAGTGTTTTCCAAGTCTGCTAGTCTTATTGCTAGTCTGTTTAAACATGTCTGACACAGATGAATCTGTTTGTTCACTATGTTTAAAGGCCAGTGTGGAGCCCCATAGAAATATGTGTACTAAATGTATTGATTTCACTTTAAATAATAAAGGTCAATCTTTATCTATAAAGGAATTATCACCAGACAACGAGGGGGAAGTTATGCCGACTAACTCTCCTCACGTGTCAGTACCTTCGCCTCCCGCTCAGGAGGCGCGTGATATTGTGGCGCCAAGTGCATCAGATACGCCCATACAAATCACTTTACAGGACATGGCTACTATTATGAATAATACCCTGACAGAAGTATTGTCTAAATTGCCAGAATTAAGAGGTAAGCGCGATTGCTCTGGGATAAGAACAGGGCGCGCTGGTGCTGTGAGAGCCATGTCCGATACTGCGTCACAGTTTGCAGAACATGAGGACGGAGAGCTTCATTCTGTGGGTGACGGATCTGATCCAGGGAAACCGGATTCAGAGATCTCTAATTTTAATTTAAGCTTGAGAACCTCCGTGTATTGCTAGGGGAGGTTTTAGCGGCTCTGAATGACTGTAACACAGTTGCAATTCCAGAGAAATTATGTAGGCTAGATAGATACTATGCGGTACCGGTGTGTACTGACGTTTTTCCTATACCTAAAAAGCTTACAGAAATTATTAGCAAGGAGTGGGATAGACCCGGTGTGCCCTTTTCTCCACCCCCTATATTCAGGAAAATGTTTCCAATAGACGCCACTGCACGGGACTTATGGCAGACGGTCCCTAAGGTGGAGGGAGCAGTTTCTACTTTAGCTAAGCGTACCACTATCCCGGTGGAGGATAGTTGCGCTTTTTCGGATCCAATGGATAAAAAAATTAGAAGGTTACCTTAAGAAAATGTTTGTTCAACAAGGTTTTATCTTACAGCCCCTTGCATGCATTGCGCCTGTCACTGCTGCTGCGGCATTCTGGTTTGAGTCTCTAGAAGAGGCCATTCACACAGCTCCATTGGATGAAATTATGGACAAGCTTAAAGCACTTAAGCTAGCTAATGCATTTGTTTCTGATGCCATTGTACATTTAACTAAACTAACGGCTAAGAACTCCGGATTCACCATCCAGGCGCGCAGAGCGCTATGGCTTAAATCCTGGTCAGCTGACGTGACTTCTAAATCTAAATTGCTTAATATTCCTTTCAAGGGGCAAACCTTATTCGGGCCCGGCTTGAAAGAAATTATCGCTGACATTACTGGAGGTAAGGGTCATACTCTTCCTCAGGACAGGGCCAAATCAAAGGCCAAACTGTCTAATTTTCGTGCCCTTCGAAACTTCAAGGCAGGAGCAACGTCTACTTCCTCCGCCCCAAAACAGGAAGAAACTGTTGCTCGTTTCAGACAGGCCTGGAAAACTAACCAGTCCTGGAACAAGGGCAAGCAGGCCAGAAAACCTGCTACTGCCCCTAAGACAGCATGAAGCGATGGCCCCCTATCCGGAAACGGATCTAGTGGGGGGCAGACTTTCTCTCTTCGCCCAGGCGTGGGCAAGAGATGTCCAGGATCCCTGGGCGTTGGAGATCATATCTCAGTGATATCTTCTGGACTTCAAGGCTTCTCCTCCTCAAGGGAGATTTCATCTTTCAAGGTTATCAGAAAACCAGATAAAGAAAAAGGCATTCCTACGCTGCGTACAAGACCTCCTAGTAATGGGGGTGATCCACCCAGTTCCGCGGACGGAACAAGGACAGGGATTTTATTCAAATCTGTTTGTGGTTCCCAAGAAAGAGGGAACCTTCAGACCAATCTTGGACCTAAAGATCTTAAACAAATTTCTAAGAGTTCCATCATTCAAAATGGAAACTATTCGGACCATCCTACCCATGATCCAAGAGGGTCAGTACATGACCACAGTGGACTTAAAGGATGCCTACCTTCACATACCGATTCACAAGGATCATCATCGGTTCCTAAGATTTGCCTTTCTATACAGGCATTACCAATTTGTAGCTCTCCCCTTCGGATTAGCTACGGCCCCGAGAATCTTTACAAAGGTTCTGGGCTCACTTCTGGCAGTTCTAAGACCGCGAGGCATAGCGGTGGCTCCATATCTAGACGACATCCTGATACAGGCGTCAAGCTTTCAAATTGCCAAGTCTCATACAGAGATAGTTCTGGCATTTCTGAGGTCGCACGGGTGGAAGGTGAATGTGAAAAAGAGTTCTCTATCACCACTCACAAGGGTCTCCTTCCTAGGGACTCTGATAGACTCTGTAGAAATGAAAATTTACCTGACGGAGGCCAGGTTATCAAAACTTTTAAATGCTTGCTGTGTCCTTCATTCCATTCCACGCCCGTCAGTGGCTCAGTGCATGGAAGTAATCGGCTTAATGGTAGCGGCAATGGACATAGTGCCATTTGCGCGCCTGCATCTCAGACCGCTGCAATTATGCATGCTAAGTCAGTGGAATGGGGATTACTCAGATTTGTCTCCTCTACTAAATCTGGATCAAGAGACCAGAGCTTCTCTTCTCTGGTGGCTATCTCGGGTCCATCTGTCCAAGGGTATGACCTTTCGCAGGCCAGATTGGACGATTGTAACAACAGATGCCAGCCTTCTAGGCTGGGGCGCAGTCTGGAATTCCCTGAAGGCTCAGGGATCGTGGGCTCAGGAGGAGAAACTCCTCCCAATAAATATTCTGGAGTTAAGAGCAATATTCAATGCTCTTCTAGCTTGGCCTCAGTTGGCAACACTGAGGTTCATCAGATTTCAGTCGGACAACATCACGACTGTGGCTTATATCAACCATCAAGGGGGAACCAGGAGCTCCCTAGCGATGTTAGAAGTCTCAAAGATAATTCGCTGGGCAGAGTCTCACTCTTGCCACTTGTCAGCGATCCACATCCCAGGCGTGGAGAACTGGGAGGCGGACTTTCTAAGTCGTCAGACTTTTCATCTGGGGGAGTGGGAACTCCATCCGGAGGTGTTTGCTCAACTGGTCCATCGTTGGGGCAAACCAGAACTGGATCTCATGGCTTCTCGCCAGAACGCCAAACTTCCTCGTTGCGGATCCAGGTCCAGGGACCCGGGAGCGACGCTGATAGATGCTCTAGCAGCCCCTTGTTTCTTCAACATGGCTTATGTGTTTCCACCGTTTCCTCTGCTACCTTGACTGATTGCCAAGATCAAACAGGAGAGAGCATCTGTGATTCTGATAGCACCTGCGTGGCCACGCAGGACCTGGTATGCAGACCTAGTGGACATGTCGTCCCGTCCACCATGGACTCTGCCTTTGAGGCAAGACCTTCTAATACAAGGTCCTTTCAACCATCCAAATCTAATTTCTCTGAGACTGACTGCATGGAGATTGAACGCTTGATCTTATCAAAGTGTGGCTTCTCCGAATCAGTTATTGATACCTTAATACAGGCACGAAAGCCTGTTACCAGGAAAATCTACCATAAGATATGGCGTAAATACCTGTATTGGTGTGAATCCAAGAGTTACTCATGGAGTAAGGTTAGGATTCCTAGGATATTGTCTTTTCTCCAAGAGGGTTTGGAAAAAGGCTTATCAGCTAGTTCTTTAAAGGGACAGATTTCTGCTCTGTCTATTCTTTTGCACAATCGTCTGGCAGAAGTTCCAGACGTCCAGGCTTTTTGTCAGGCTTTGGCTAGGATCAAGCCTGTGTTTAAAACTGTTGCTCCTCCGTGGAGCTTAAACTTGGTTCTTAAAGTTCTTCAAGGAGTTCCGTTTGAACCCCTTCATTCCATTGATATTAAACTTCTATCTTGGAAAGTTCTGTTTTTGATGGCTATTTCCTCGGCTTGAAGAGTCTCGGAGTTATCCGCCTTACATTGTGATTCTCCTTATCTGATTTTCCATTCAGACAAGGTAGTTCTGCGTACTAAACCTGGGTTTTTACCTAAGGTAGTCTCTAACAGGAAAATCAATCAAGAGATTGTTGTTCCATCATTATGTCCTAATCCTTCTTCAATGAAGGAACGACTTTTGCATAATCTGGACGTAGTTCGTGCCCTGAAATTCTATTTACAGGCAACTAAAGATTTTCGTCAAACTTCTTCCCTGTTTGTCGTTTACTCTGGACAGAGGAGAGGTCAAAAAGCTTCGGCAACCTCTCTCTCCTTTTGGCTTCGTAGCATAATACGTTTAGCCTATGAGACTGCTGGACAGCAGCCCCCTGAAAGAATTACAGCTCATTCCACTAGAGCTGTGGCTTCCACCTGGGCTTTTAAGAATGAGGCCTCTGTTGAACAGATTTGCAAGGCTGCGACTTGGTCTTCGCTTCACACCTTTTCAAAATTTTACAAATTTGACACACTTGCTTCTTCGGAGGCTGTTTTTGGGAGAAAGGTTCTACAGGCAGTGGTTCCTTCCGTTTAAGTTCCTGCCTTGTCCCTCCCATCATCCGTGTACTTTAGCTTTGGTATTGGTATCCCATAAGTAATGGATGACCCGTGGACTGAATACACTTAACAAGAGAAAACATAATTTATGCTTACCTGATAAATTTATTTCTCTTGTAGTGTATTCAGTCCACGGCCCGCCCTGTCTTTTTTAAGGCAGATCTAAATTTTAATTAAAACTCCAGTCACCACTGCACCCTATGGTTTCTCCTTTCTCGTCTTGTTTCGGTCGAATGACTGGATATGACATGTGAGGGGAGGAGCTATATAGCAGCTCTGCTTTGGGTGATCCTCTTGCAACTTCCTGTTGGGAAGGGAATATATTCCATAAGTAATGGATGACCCGTGGACTGAATACACTACAAGAGAAATAAATTTATCAGGTAAGCATAAATTATGTTTTTTCTTCTTAAATGGAAAGAGTCCACAGCTGCATTAATTACTTTTGGGAAATAAGAACCTGGCCACCAGGAGGAGGCAAAGACACCCCAGCCAAAGGCTTAAATACTCCTCCCACTCCCCTCATCCCCCAGTCATTTTTTGCCTTTCGGCCCAGGAGGTTGGCAGAGAAGTGTCAGAAGGAGGGTAGTACTCTTCGGCATCAGACAGGAGTTTTAAGTAATTCTGTCAGTCTCTCAGTTAGGGCTTGGATGAAAGTTAGAGTCCGGAGATGCAGGAAGAGTCTTTCTGCGAAACCATCCAGACTCATGTTAACAGCTCCTCAAGCAATCTGTGTTGTCGAACTTCGCTCTGCTGCCTGCTTTCTTCTCTCAAATCCATGGTGGAGGCGATTCTACTATCCGTCACACTTGAAGGGCCGTGTTCCTGTTCCACGGCGTAGATTCCGGTAAGATTGTTTCATTTTACTTTCTTTATGAATGTACTGTAATACAAATGTGTTCCCGAGAGGCTACCACTTGCGGGTCTAAAATAACATACAATGCCTTGCAAAAGTATTCACCCCCCTTGGCATTTTTCGTGTTTTGTTGCCTCACAACCTGGAATTAACATGGATTGTTTGAGGATTTGCATCATTTAATTTACAGAACATGCCCACAACTTTGAAGATGTGTTTTTGTTTTTTATTGTGAAGCAAACAACAAATAGGACAAAATAACAGAAAAAGTCAATGTGCATAACTATTCACCCCCCTAAAGTCAATACTTTGTAGAGCCACATTTTGCAGCAATCACACCTCCAAGTCGCTTTGGATAAATCTCTATGAGCTTGCCATATCTTACCACTGGGATTTTTGCCCATTCCTCCTTGCAAAACTGCTCCAGCTCCTTCAAGTTGGATGGTTTGCGCTTGTGAACAGCAATCTTTAAGTCTGACCACAGATTTTCTATTGGATTGAGGTCTGGGCTTTGACGAGGCCATTCCAACACATTTACACGTTTCCCCTTAAACCACTCAAGTGTTGCTTTAGCAGTGTGTTTGGGGTCATTGTCCTGCTGGAAGGTGAACCTCTGTCCTAGCCTCAAATCACGCACAGAGTGGTAATGGTTTTGCTCAAGAATATTCCTGTATTTAGCACCATCCATCTTTCCCTCAACTCTGACCAGTTTCCCAGTCCCAGCTGCTGAAAAACATCCCCACAGCATGATGCTTCCACCACCATGTTTCACTGTGGGGATGGTGTTCTTTGGGTGATTTGATGTGTTGGGTTTGCGCCAGACATAGCGTTTTCTTTGATGGTCGAAAAGTTAAATTTTAGTCTCATCAGGCCAGAGCACCTTCCTCCATACATTTTGGGAGTCTCCCACATGCCTTTTCGCAAACGTGCCATTTTGTTTTTTGCTGAAAGTAATGGCTTTCTTCTGGCCACTCTGCCATAAAGCCTAACTCTATGGAGCGTACGGCTTATTGTCGTCCTATTTACAGATACTCCAGTCTCTGCTGTGGAACTCTGCAGCTCCTCCAGGATTACCCTAGGTCTCTGTGCTGCCTCTCTGATTAATGCCCTCCATGAGTTTTGGTGGGCGGCCGTCTCTTGGCAGGTTTGCTGTTGTGCCATGTTCTTTCCATTTGGTTATGATAGATTTGATGGTGCTCCTGGGAATCATCAAATATTTGGATATTTTTTTATAACCTAACCCTGACTTGTACTTCTCAACAACATTGTCCCTTACTTGTTTTGAGAGTTCCTTGGTCTTCATGGCAGTGTTTGGTTAGTGGTGCCTCTTGCTTAGGTGTTGCAGCCTCTGGGGCCTTTCAAAAAGGTGTGTATATGTAATGACAGATCATGTGGCACTTAGATTGCACACAGGTGGACATCATTTCACTAATTATGTGACTTCTGAAGGTAATTGGTTGCACCCGAGCTTTTTATGGGCTTCATATCAAAGGGGGTGAATACATACGCACATGCCAATTTTCTTTTTTCTATTTCTAAAAAATAGTTTTATGTATATATTTTTCTCATTTCACTTCACCAACTTAGACTGTTGTGTTCTGATCCATCACATAAAATTCAGATTAATAATACATTGAACTTAAGGCTGTAATGTAACAAAATAGGTAAAAAGTCAAGGGGGGGTGAAAACTTTTGCAAGGCATTGTAAGGTTCTCAGTGAGTCTCCTTTAGTATCTTGGAATCAAGGGTTAATATCTCCTGAGTGAGGTTATTGAACAGGCGGGTTTATAATCTTGTTTTTTATGTGATTCAACCTGCTTATGTGTGGTGTTTATGGGGCTCGTGGTTGGAACATATTGAGGCCTTTGGAAGTGATGCGACCTTATGGTTGGGTGCGCTTTTTTGGATTATACGGTTCACCTTGTGGTCGGCATGGTTACGCTCCGTCTTCTATTTCCGCATTCCCGACTGTGTGACGAAGGAGAAATTTTAGAACACAGGGGTCTGGTCATAGGAGGTGGTGAGTGCCCCAGCCATTGTGGGTGTCAGGTGCCGTTTTTGTTTTACTTCTTTAGTCCATATTTGCATATCCTCTATCCAGTTATGGAGGATTCTGATGCTTAGACTGTTCAAATTTCAGATTCAGTTATGGAGGATTCTGATACTTTTAATTTCAGATTCTGTGTCCGGTGAAGAATCCGGATTGGCCTCGTTGACACATGTCAACCAGTTTTGTTCTGTATGCCATTTGAGAGCGCCTTGTTCCTCGGGCTCGGCTCCGGCGTCCTCCAAGAGGCGTGTTCCCTACCCCTCCATACTTCTTCACATGCGGGTAACCCAGTTTATGATTATTCCTCCATGCAGGGCAGAGTGTTCCCCCCGGAGGTTGCAGCACGTTTTCGCTTCCACATATTTTTGGCGATTATTCGTCTGCAGAGTCCAAACGATGTGCGTTTGTGCTCGTGCCCTATTGTCCCGGGTCTGCCACCTTGGGGAGGGCCTGTACAGTTCCCTGCGGGTGTAACTGTCCCTGAGTGCTGTGCCTTTTGTTATAGAGTGGCGCGCCTTCGCGTCTTTCTCAGACAGGTTTTCCAGTTATTAAATGATCCTATCCTTCTCGGATATGGAAATTTTCAGTCTGCTTCGAATGGTGCACCTCATTAGACATGTGGGGATGATGTAATCGCCTGACTGTTCTTTCTTGAATCATTCCCAGTTTTTTGGAAGATTAGGGCTCCGTTTGGCTGGTCCTGCGGTAGGCCTGTTTTTTTATTGGGCGTTAACCTACAGGGAGTGCAGAATTATTAGGCAAATGAGTATTTTGACCACATCATTCTCTTTATGCATGTTGTCTTACTCCAAGCTGTATAGGCTCGAAAGCCTACTACCAATTAAGCATATTAGGTGATGTGCATCTCTGTAATGAGAAGGGGTGTGGTCTAATGGCATCAACACCCTATATCAGGTGTGCATAATTATTAGGCAACTTCCTTTCCTTTGGCAAAATGGGTCAAAAGAAGGACTTGACAGGCTCAGAAAAGTAAAAAATAGTGAGATATCTTGCAGCACTCTTAAAATTGCAAAGCTTCTGAAGCGTGATCATCGAACAATCAAGCGTTTCATTCAAAATAGTCAACAGGGTCGCAAGAAGCGTGTGGAAAAACCAAGGTGCAAAATAACTGCCCATGAACTGAGAAAAGTCAAGCGTGCAGCTGCCAAGATGCCACTTGCCACCAGTTTGGCCATATTTCAGAGCTGCAACATCACTGGAGTGCCCAAAAGCACAAGGTGTGCAATACCCAGACACATGGCCAAGGTAAGAAAGGCTGAAAGACGACCACCACTGAACAAGACACACAAGCTGAAACGTCAAGACTGGGCCAAGAAATATCTCAAGACTGATTTTTCTAAGGTTTTATGGACTGATGAAATGAGAGTGAGTCTTGATGGGCCAGATGGATGGGCCCGTGGCTGGATTGGTAAAGGGCAGAGAGCTCCAGTCCGACTCAGACGCCAGCAAGGTGGAGGTGGAGTACTGGTTTGGGCTGGTATCATCAAAGATGAGCTTGTGGGGCCTTTTCGGGTTGAGGATGGAGTCAAGCTCAACTCCCAGTCCTACTGCCAGTTTCTGGAAGACACCTTCTTCAAGCAGTGGTACAGGAAGAAGTCTGCATCCTTCAAGAAAAATATGATTTTCATACAGGACAATGCTCCATCACACGCGTCCAAGTACTCCACAGCGTGGCTGGCAAGAATGGGTATAAAAGAAGAAAATCTAATGACATGGCCTCCTTGTTCACCTGATCTGAACCCCATTGAGAACCTGTGGTCCATCATCAAATGTGAGATTTACAAGGAGGGAAAACAGTACACCTCTCTGAACAGTGTCTGGGAGGCTGTGGTTGCTGCTGCACGCAATCTTGATGGTGAACAGATCAAAACACTGACAGAATCCATGGATGGCAGGCTTTTGAGTGTCCTTGCAAAGAAAGGTGGCTATATTGGTCACTGATTTGTTTTTGTTTTGTTTTTGAATGTCAGAAATGTATATTTGTGAATGTTGAGATGTTATATTGGTTTCACTGGTAAAAATAAATAATTGAAATGGGTATATATTTGCTTTTTGTTAAGTTGCCTAATAATTATGCACAGTAATAGTCACCTGCACACACAGATATCCCCCTAAAATAGCTATAACTAAAAACAAACTAAAAACTACTTCCAAAACTATTCAGCTTTGATATTAATGAGTTATTTGGGTTCATTGAGAACATGGTTGTTGTTCAATAATAAAATTAATCCTCAAAAATACAACTTGCCTAATAATTCTGCACTCCCTGTAGGGGTTGCCTTATATTTTCTTTTTATCCGATTAGGATGTCTTTTATTTTGTTTATTATTTTCCTTCGGGAATCTTAAACTGGGATCGATACTCTCTCTGCTACTTCTGTGGAAGTGTTTTTGGGTACATGTTACTCCTATGTTTGTCTGTTTTCCCTTCTTCCCCTCTGAAGGAGGATTTATGCAGCTTGATAGTTAGGTTTCTGCAGGCTGGTCCTGTTGGGTTCTGTTCTGTCTTGGGGCTGTTCAGACACGTGGTGCCGTTCTTATTGGCTGGTCCGGTCAAGGTGCCAAGTTCTCATGTTATCCTTTGTTTTTCATTCAACTAAGCATTCTAGAGGACCTGTGGGTCTTCAAGGCAGGAAGGATTGTCTCAGTCTTTATCGCCTTCAATTGGATGACTGGGTCAGTGGAGTTTCCGCTGCGTCATTTTCTATGGTATTATCGAATCCTAGAGTTCCTCTCCTACATGTTGGAGAGTTGGAGGGCTTAGCGCCTTCTTCCCGCCAAGTGAGCATTTTGGCCTTTTTCTTTTGAGGCTCGAAAATTGTCATTAGACTTGGTCCTCAGCAGCTAGTAGTTTGAAGAGTAGTTTGGCTGCCTTGCAGCGGTTGGGTTGCAGAATGTAACCAGCTGCAGCTATTGCACATCGACTGTGTACTGTCTAGCTGTTTTTCTGAGACTTTTTGGTCTTCCTTTGTGGTTTCCATGTTAGGTCTCCTTTTAGGGGCCTTGGAGATGTTTGTTCCCTGTTAGGGACACTGGGCGTGGTCTTCATGGGTTGGCTTGAGGTTCCTCCCGGAACTGGGGCTGGCTTGCGCCCCTTTCTCCTTGTGATCATCTGCTTGTATGGAGGTGATGTGGAGACTAGCCTTTGCTCGAGTGGTTTTGACTTTGAGGTATCCCCTTGCCTTATTGTCCTGAGGCTGTTAGTGAGTCTAAAAGCTCTAGCGTCGTACGACTTTTACCGCCTTGGCTCCTTGGAGAGTGGGACTTCGGCAAGAGGTGGTCTCTTCGAGTTGATCTGGATATTGCATTAGTATCCCCTATGGTCTGGGTTGTTATTCAGACGGGGTGTTAAGTTTGTGGGTATTGTTTGTCTAAACAATTGGGGGTTCGGACCTGTTCTCCCTGGGGCTTCTGGTTGCTGGGTTTCATTCAGCATTTTCCCTTGTGGATCCCGTTGTGGGTTGTTACCAGACCTTTAGGCTCCAGGGTTGGTTCGGGGTTCCCCAGTTCCTGGAAACTTGGTTTATGTCCTTTTACTCGGATTACTTGACCTGGTCTTGGTTTGCTCGTTGGGCTTGTATTGCACCTTAGGCGGTTTCCCTTGGTCAGCTTGCTGTAGTATCCATTGAATTCACTGCTCTGCAGGGGAATGGACTTGCAGTGTCACTGCTGCTACTATTCCACATTGGTTGCGTGTTAGCAGGCTAGTTTTTAGAAGAATCACTTTCAACAGGGCTTTTGAGTTGGGGATTGATCTCTCCTTTAACTTGTGGCTTGTGGAAAGTGCTACCTTTTAGCCCTTTTCCCCTTCTTTGGCGAGAGCTTAGTCTCCCTTTTATGGAGATGTGGTTTTTTTCTTAAGGCTTCTCCTGGTTCAGGAGATGGAACCTGCGAGTTTCCCTAGCTGAGAGGAATTTTCTCTCTGGGTTATGTTCCATTTGGAGTCTTGCTGGCTCCATGTCAAGATTAAGTTGGACCTTTTTGCTAGATCCTTTGGGTCTACGGTCCTGTTGTCTGTTTTAAGGAGTCGGGTTGTACCCGTGCTCTGTTGGATTGGCTGTAGCCATTCTTCCGCTCGTTTTTGACCTGCCGTTGCTGGGGCTGGCCCGGCTGGGAGTGGGTTCTGAGAGTCGTCATCTCCAGGATCTAGCTGGGCATAGTAGCTAGCTAGCTCCCTAAACTTACAAGCAGAGGGTCTAGGATTGCTCCACCTCGGGTTCGGGGTGTCACTTCTCTTTCTTGGGGGACCTCGTGGAGGTTATGATTCTTCCTTTTTTGGAAGACCTGTGGGTAGGTCTGGCGGGTTGGATTGCCTAGAATGTGCCCTCTGTATGGGAATTGTCTTTTGCAATCTGTTCTTTTGCTGGCCGTTTTTGTTCTCAGCAAGTATTCCCTGTGTCATTCTGATGATGGGGGCGTGTTCTTGACTCAAGTTTTTTCGTCTGGGTCTGTTACACATTTTTTTGTAGCGGAATACTTCAGTGTTCTAGGTTCGGACTATGTGAGGACTCCGTCTTCTGTTGTCTTTTGGTGCTTTTGCATAACGTTTGAGAGAAAGTTTTCTCTGTTTCTATGCCGGTCCTATACCTCCGATTTCCCTGCTCTAGGTGTAGTCTCCCCTTGTCTGTCGGGAACCATTTGGGCCCTTGTGAGCTGGGCTCGCTCTGGGGGTTTTTCCTTCAATAGATCTTGTGACCATTCATTTTTTTTTTCCTTCGGTTCTTCCTGGCCCTCTCCCTTTGTGTTCCCTTCTTTGGTGAGTGGGGAGGGACCGACTGTTGGGCGATGGTGTCTCCTGGAGGCCTGTTGGCTCAGTTGAGTCCGATTTTGCTTTCTCTAGCTAGGCTCTGGACTACCTGTGGGTCAGTGTCTTCAAAGTTTTCTCAGCTTCAGACGAAGCTGGGGTTTTTGTGGGGAGTGGTTTTAGGCTTGGTGCCCTCAGAATGGCCCGCCTATTGTACCCTCCCGTCTTGGAATTCAGTGTCCTCTATAGTTTGGGTATTGTTTTCCCAAAAGTAATGAATGCAGCTGTGGACTATTTCCATTTAAGAAGAAAAACATAAATTATGCTTACCTGATATTTTTCTTTTCTTCTGATAGAAAGAGTCCACAGCTCCCCACCTGTAATTTTTATGTGGGGCGCCCTTATTTTATTCTTCTGGCACCTTTCACCCTGATATTTCTTCTACTGTTCCTTGTTCCTTGGCAGAATGACTGGGGGATGAGGGGAGTGGGAGGAGTATTTAAGCCTTTTGGCTGGGGTGTCTTTGCCTCCTCCTGGTGGCCAGGTTCTTATTTCCCAAGAGTAATGAATGCAGCTGTGGACTCTTTCCATCAGAAGAAAAGAAAATTATCAGGTAAGCATAATTTATGTTTTTAGCCTTTGCATCACATCTATCTGAAAACGCTGTCCTTGAAGACTAACCCTTGTGGCCGCATTTATGAGCCTAGTGCCCACTGATATGAACTAGGAAATTGTTCTTTCCTCTTTTTGTCATATTCTCTCTAATTACCTATTAAACCTTGATTTAAGAATTTAACTTCCTGGATTTTTAACATTTGAGACTTTAAACAACTTTTTAATTTACTCCTATTATCAATGTTTCTTCGTTCTCTTGGTATCTTTATTTGAAAAAGCTGGATTGTAAGCTTAGGAGCTGTCCAATTTTTAGCTCAGCACCCTGGGTAGCGATTGCTGATATGTGGCTCCATTTAAATTGCATGCTGTATTCGCATCAGGAAAGAAAAAATGTGGGTTTAGTATCCCTTTAAACTCTGTATTCAAAGAACATGAAACAAAATATTTATTTTGCGATTCGGACACAACACACAGTTTTAAAAAGAACTTCTAATTTTATTATATTATTAAATCTGCCTTGTTCTTGTGTTGGTTGTAGTGGAGCATACCTAGGTAGATGGCATGCACATAGTTGGAGCAATACATGGAAGGAAACGCTGCTGCAATGCAGTGCTCTTACAAATGTAAAAGATAGTTTTTGCAAAACTACTGCTATCTAGTGCTTCAGACATGTGCATGCTCCTGAGTCTACCTACCTTCTTTTCAACAAAGGATACAGAGAACAAAGTAAATTTGATAATAGAAGTAAATTGGATTAATATTTGTAAACTGTATGATCTGTCTGAATCATGAAAGAATAATTTTGGGTTTTGTGTACCTTTTAATTAAACTTTTTTTGCTTATGGAAATATACTTCAACACAAACTGTTTTTCAATCAAATAATTAAAGCTGAAAACATAAAGTAGAGGATCATTTATAGCTATTAGCCAAAAATAATGGCAAGCCCTAATTGTTCACCAAGGCCTCTTCAGTGCATGTTTCTCTGTGTTGAATGTTTTTTTAATGCTTGGTAACTGCTCATGTACAGGTCATCTAGCTTGGGTCTCCCTTCTGAAGATACATAGAAAACATGGTAAATGGCTGCTGCACTCACAGACTGGATTTGTTACAAACCCCATGTCCTTGGCACCACTCATAGAAAAAACTAACCTGGAAAATCCTCAGGGTAGACTTAGGTGCACAATCCCAGACACGGGCAGTTTACAGGAGCGCCACAAATATGCCAAAAACTGCAAGAGAAGCTAGCAATCAATGTAGAATCAATTGCTTTTGAGATTAGTCAAGTATGGCTGGCTGCATTCTTTACTATTTATCAACATGATTAGTAAATATTATTCTACTTCTGTAGTCCTTCTGTACCTGCTGTGTCTGTTTTTATTTGAATATATTAGTCTGAGATAAGTGTCTTCATGAGTTGGCCAGGGGCTTGTTGTGCTGTTTATTTGTTTTGGTGTACATTTGTAGTTAAAGGGATAGTCTAGTCAACACTAAACTTTTATGATTAAGATAGAGCATGCAACTTTCTAATTTACTCCTATTATTTATTTTTCTTCGTTCTCTTGGTATCTTTATTTGAATATAAGCTTAGGAGCCGGACCATTTTTGGTTCAGCACCTGGGTAGCGCTTGCTGATAGGTGGCCAATCAGACACCACTCAGAAAGTGCTACCCAGGTTCTGAACCAAAAATGGACCAGCTCCTATACTTTGTTGCTTTTTTCAAATAAAGATACCAAGAGAACGAAGGAAATTTGATAATAGGAGTAATTTAGAAAGTTGCTTAGAATTGCTGCTCTACCTGAATCATGAAAGCTTAATTTTGACTAAACTATTCCTTTTAGGGAAAGCTTGCATGTTACACTGTAGCACTGTGCTTTAACAGGAACTTTTCACTGCAGGTGTTTGTTGTTTATATAATGCGTAAATTAGGCAGCTAAATTCCGGATACATTAGGAACTACCAATTATCAAGGGTAGCTTTGCTCTATCACCAAGATGAGGTCTAAGACAATATCCCGCCCTGACACGCCATTAAACAGGTTAATTAATTTATTTATGAATCACTGTCTGTGCAACATTAATTTAAAAAAAACCTGCTTTTGTGGGAAAAAAAGTGATTTTCCCACATTGCCCGGTATTTAAAAAAGCAAATGTTGTAACCTTCAAATGCCAAATCAAATAGGTGGTTTAGGCAATTTGCAGCATAAAACCTAGGTTGCATACTTTGCTTTTTGGCATTTTTAGAGACAAAGTAGATTTTTTTACATAAATGTCCCTTTAATGTGTGCTGTAGTAACTCCCTGCCAGCTTCCTCTATATTTTATCTGAAATATTCTGCTTTCTGATCAGGAACTTACTGTGTCTTGTGATATAACTAGAGGGTGTCTCAAGATTGTGCCATATTTCCATGTCAACCTGCAGTTTCTTCTGTAACAGTAATATACCCAGGAAGCAGACAGCAGCCAGGCCCATAGAGCCTGTTAACACTCCTCTAGCAGAGGTCAGACCTCCACTTAACATAGTTTATTTTCGAGTGCTTGGCCCTTATTTTTAGACACTTGATATGCTGCCTGTCTGCTCGCTGAGTGCTCCTTCCCTACCAGTCTCCTACTGCCCCATCCTTTGGGGATGCCTTCCCAGGGGTGGGGGATGGGTTTTGGTCATCAAGTTTACTGTAATAATGGGAAATAAGAGTGTTGCCGAATATATTGACTGACATTCCATTTTAAAAGAGAAGTATCTGATTAATCTAATCCTCCAATCTAAAGCAGTGTTCCTACCTTCATGGTGTTGAATGAGAATGTATGAACTACATAGTGGTCTTGTCTCAATGTATAGTCTTCCGTCTTGAAGGCTCTATTCCTTTTTATGTTACTGAAGCTTTGTTTTATCAGTGGCGTCACTAGGGTTGGTGTCACCCGGTGCGGTAAGTCATGGTGTCACTCCCCCCCCCCCCCCAGAAAGCAGACACACACAAAAACACAGGCAAACACACATACAAACACTCAGACACACTTAAACACATACTCAGATGCACACACAAACACTCGGAAACACACTCAGACACACACACAAAAACACTGAGACACACAAAAACTCAGACACACACATACAAAATATGTAAACTGCACTGCATTAATTAGGAAGCTCATGCCTAGAGCTGCTCCCTGGCTCAGCAGAACATCAAATGAAAGATAAACAGAGCACTCTAAAATAAATCACTGAAGAAAAGGTTTAGGCACGCAAACTATGAAAATTCTGCTCTCTGACTCTGTTCCAAGTCTGTCAGTGCACAGCCCTGGGCCGCATGTCACTGAGCAGTGAGCACAGATAGGCAGGCAGGTTTAAGCTAGCAGCGCAACTTTGCAAGCCCCACGGCACACCCACAACATTCATAGTGAAATTGGGCAGAGGAGGAGCAAAGTACAAACAAGCAAAAGCAGCCGGGAAAACTATTTGTTGAAATTGCAGCACTGGCTCAAGGGGCAAAAAAATTGTGTGTCTACAACTTCCCCAGTCCCACTAATGTGCACAAATTCCAGCCTCTAATAAAATAATCTATGCATCTCAACATTGTATTTCTTTGAATTTCAATAAAAAAAATTTTTTTTTTGGTGTCACCCGGGTGCGGCCCGCCCCCCCCCCCGCTAGTGACGCCACTGTGTTTTATATTTTAGAGTGGAATCTCTTTGAGATACATAAATGCTGTATATCTGCTACTGTCATATTCTCTACCAAAACAAATCTGACACAAAACCTGCATTCTACACAGATTTGCACCTAATTAGAGTGTATTTCTGTGTTGAGAATTTATTGGGATGTATCAATAATGCTATGAAATAAGAAGCAGGTATTCCTATCTCCTGTATCACCACATTCTCAGTGCCTCCTCTTGATTTTCTCATCTGTAGGCAGGAAGCTCTTCTAGCTGCCATCAGTGAAAAAGATGCCAATATTGCTCTGCTAGAGCTTTCCTCTTCTAAGAAGAAGAAAACCCAAGATGAAGTGGCGTCTCTGAAAAGAGAGAAAGACCGCCTGGTACAGCAGCTAAAGCAACAGGTAAGACATCTCCACTTCTTGTAGCCTTTTAGTGTATCTTCTGCTGACATCACCAGAGAACTGGAATTTTATAATAGATCCTATTACATATCACAGTCTGGTAGGATGTACTGTATGTGCGTGTGTATGTGTATATATATATATATATATATATATATATATATATATATATATATATATATATGTATGTATGTATGTATGTATGGAAATCAGGAGACAATACTGAATTTATTCAGTGACGTTTCGGGGAATACACACCTTCATCAGACCAGAGTACATAGAATGAAGCAAACATTTATACTGTTCCATAAGACCCTCCCCCAGTGTGAAATTGCGCCAAAATTGTTGCCATGGCAACCACCAAGTGTCAACAAACCCCATACAAATGAAAAACAAATGAATTAAGAAAACAAAATATACCACAATATACCAAATAAGTGAACATTGCAACCATGTACATATACAGAGCAAGTGGGAATCATAATGCAAACGGTAGATACAATTAAAGATCAAACAGAATATCAATAGAGAAAAGTATTCAGCATAGATAGATGTTATGGATGGGCAGCAGTTAACAGGACCAATGAGCAATGCTTAGATTAAACATTTCATTACAGGCTTATACTGAGCAAGCAATATATACATATACAGGGCATACTATCCCCATCATACAGGCAGGTAGACAAGATAGCGGAACGACTATAAGTAGAAATCACACTGCAGGCATACATTAGCATACGTTAGCAGGGGGTGTCCAAGGTATATGTATGGGGCTTATCTCATTAGTATCAATGTAGCGCTGGCAGGAAGAGGGGCTATCAAGGCACATGAACATGGAGTAACCAGTAAAACACTCTATGCATACAGATAAGGAGAAGATAAATACCTGATGGATTTAGAGGGATATAGCTCCGCGGAGAGTTGTGTGTGTTACCGGAGATACAATAAGCTTGGAGTACTGCACATGCGTATCGCAATTAAGCAACGCCCCTAAGGCTATCGCTATGTGAAAGTTAATTGGTTAGAGGAGACAAGCGCCTATGTTGTCAACAGGCAACAAACAGCTAAAGACAGCAGCAAGAGCAGCTGGAAAAGAGATCACTGGATACGCATAGCCAGAGATTGTAAGGAACACCCTTACACGGTGTAAAAATTCATATGGGGAAAGTAAAAATAACTCATATGGGGAAAGTAAAAATAACTCATATGGGGAAAGTAAAAATAACTCATATGGGGAAAGTAAAAATAACTGATCTGCTATATATAGCACAGACACAGTCCCTAACACGGTCAAATGCAGGAATATTGAGCTAATCAATAGTTGGTAGATCCATTAGCACTGGATGGTAAACGGAAGAATTAATCAAGGGGGCATATTGTACAGAAGAGTACATGCACAGTGGATAAAAAAGTACATGTATAGTATATCAAAAAAGCAAATTTTGAGTTTACAAAAAGCCAAATTTGATTAAAAAATAAACAATTAACCTATTGTATTAAAACAAGGGTGGAAAAAGGCACACACAACACAACTCAAGGGATCGCTATGTATACTCCAAATGCATAAAAAATACACAAAAGATATATATAAGATATAGTATGCGGTCATATCCAAATGTCCAATGGCTAAATACACAATGTAAGGCAACCTCCGTTATATGACACACCAAAGAAATGTTTAAACAGGTATTCATATAAACAAACCCAATAGATAGCAGGTATATACATAGACATAGAATTCAATGTCAAATGCCCACGTTTGGGTCTTAAGGATGAAACCAGGTAATCAATGTCCACAATATCCAAAAGCAATGGAGAACATCAGAAAGTCAAAAAATAAGTCAAATGATAAGTAAACCACAATTGTTTCTGTGAACTAATCACAGAGAGTAAACACAGTGTTTACAGGGAACAAAAAGGTGGTACCTGTGTCTTCTGATGTCACAAGAAGCAATGCCAGTCGATACTCATGTTAAGGCCGTGTGGGTGGACTGTGTTCAATTTATAAATCCATTCAGCCTCTCTACGGAGTAGTAGCTTGTCACGGTCCCCCCCGCGGTTTAGCGGTGGGATGTGGTCAATCAGCTTGAACCTAAGATCAGATACCGTGTGGCCCATCTCCAAAAAGTGCCTGGCAACGGGTTGGTCACTCTTCCCCTTATCGATGGCTGCTCGTATGGCACTTCTGTGATTCGCCATCCTATTTTTTATGTCATCAGAAGTTTTTCCACTGTAGAATAAACCACAATTGCAGTTTAGCATGTATATCACATATTGGTGGTACACTTAAGGTAATGTTTAATTTTAAACAACTCATTCGTGTGAGGATGTCGGAATTGACTGCCTTGGAGCATTGAATTGCATGTCACACAACTGGGGCACTTGAATGATCCTTTTTTAGTTGGTCGGGTTTTTTTACTGTAACTGTTAATGTGGTCAGTTTTCATCAGTATGTCTTTTAAATTCCTCCCTCTCTTGTAACCAATTCTTGGAGGGCCATACCCATGGTATGGTAATGATGCATCTGATTCAATTATGTCCCATTTCTCTTTCAATGTCATACCCAGTGTCCTTGTGTCTGGGGAGTAAGTAGTGATGAAATTCATTCTGGTCTTGGGGTCCACACTCGTCCTGTTCTCTGTGATATCCTTTCTAGCTTTCTTAATCAGTTCATTATTATAGCCCCTGTTCCGGAACCTTTCCTCCATTTCATTCAGCTGGGTGTTCCTTCTGATGTCAGAAGAGTTATTTCTTGTAACCCGTAGTAGCTGCGCTTTTGGAATAGCTCGTATAAGAGATCTAGGGTGGAAGCTGGAGGCATGCAGCAGTGTATTACGGTCAGTTTCTTTCTTAAACAGGGTTGTACCCAGGCCAGAGTCTTCTTTATAGATTCTTAGATCAAAAAAATCTACTTCGTTGTAGCTTGACACCTCTTTCAGTTTCACCTGGTCACCCATTGTATTCAGGTTTCTCACCCATTCCTGGAATGATTCTGTAGTACCTCTCCACACCACGATGATGTCATCAATGTACCTTTTATAAAAAAGTACCTGTTCATGTTCATATACCTTGAAGACATTCTCCTCCATGTGTTCCATAAAGAGATTTGCGAAGGCCTGGGCCATATTGGAGCCCATCGCCGTTCCCATCAACTGGAGGTAAAATCTCTTCTCAAATTTGAAATAGTTCATCTTCAGGCATAGAGCTAGTAAATCAATGATGAACCCAACCGGGGGTCCAATGTAGGGATGTTTTTCCAGACTACGTCTTACGATATCCATACCCATTTCATGAGGTATAATAGTGTAAAGACTTGCTACATCCAAACTAGCCAGAACATCACCTGGTAGTATTTCGGTTAGTGCAGCTAGGTCTTTAATTAATGCAGTGG
>NC_069504.1:1052244151-1052401651 GCF_027579735.1 Bombina bombina
TGGAGCATTGTCCTGCATGAAAATCATGTTTTTTTGAAGGATGCAGACTTCTTCCCTTACCACTGCTTGAAGAAGGTGTCTTCCAGAAACTGGCAGTAGGACTGGGAGTTGAGCTTGACTCCATCCTCAACCCGAAAAGGCCCCACAAGCTCATCTTTGATGATACCAGCCCAAACCAGTACTCCACCTCCACCTTGCTGGCGTCTGAGTCGGACTGGAGCTCTCTGCCCTTTACCAATCCAGCCACGGGCCCATCCATCTGGCCCATCAAGACTCACTCTCATTTCATCAGTCCATAAAACCTTAGAAAAATCAGTCTTGAGATATTTCTTGGCCCAGTCTTGACGTTTCAGCTTGTGTGTCTTGTTCAGTGGTGGTCGTCTTTCAGCCTTTCTTACCTTGGCCATGTCTCTGAGTATTGCACACCTTGTGCTTTTGGGCACTCCAGTGATGTTGCAGCTCTGAAACATGGCTAAACTGGTGGCAAGTGGCATCTTGGCAGCTGCACGCTTGACTTTTCTCAGTTCATGGGCAGTTATTTTACGCCTTGGTTTTTCCACACGCTTCTTGCGACCCTGTTGACTATTTTGAATGAAACGCTTGATTGTTCGATGATCACGCTTCAGAAGCTTTGCAATTTTAAGAGTGCTGCATCCCTCTGCAAGATATCTCACTATTTTTGACTTTTCTGAGCCTGTCAAGTCCTTCTTTTGACCCATTTTGCCAAAGGAAAGGAAGTTGCCTAATAATTATGCACACCTGATATAGGGTGTTGATGTCATTAGACCACACCCCTTCTCATTACAGAGATGCACATCACCTAATATGCTTAATTGGTAGTAGGCTTTCTAGCCTATACAGCTTGGAGTAAGACAACATGCATAAAGAGGATGATGTGGTCAAAATACTCATTTGCCTAATAATTCTGCACTCCCTGTATATATATATATATATATATATATATATATATATATATATATATATATATATATATATATATATATATATATATAAATCAAATATAGTCAGCTGGAGAGCACTCTCACTTCTCAGGTCACTCTGCCAGGGTGCATGCAGGGGTTGAATAATATTGATGAACAAAGGCAGCACTCACTTGTCTTTTTTAAAATGTGTAGTTTATTTCGTGACATTTCGGGGACGGGAAGGAAGGGGATACGGGGAACTACACATTTATACACACACATATATACATATATATATATATATATATATAGGGCTTTTTTGTGGGGGTACTCACCGGTTCTTAAAAAAAGCACTGTGTGTATATATATATATATATATATATATATATACACACACACATATACACATATACACATATATACACACATATATACACATACACACATATATACACACATATATACACACACATATACACATACACACATATATACACACACATATACACATACACACATATATACACACATATATACACACACATATACACATACACACATATATACACACACATATACACATACACACATATATACACACACATATACACATACACACATAAACCTTATTAGAAGATTGTGCAGCAATCTCTAAAATAAACACCTACAAATTTATGTAATAACAACAAATACAGAACTTTTGTATCAGTATCTGCAATATAATTAGCATAGAACATGTATAAATGTATGACTCGGGGCTTGACAAATTTCTTTGAAATCTAGGAGCCAACATTCTTTGGGCCCCCATAATAGAAAATATTTATACAGGTATATTACAGTGGAGTTTTTGTTATGACAATTCAAATCAATAGAACTTATGGGCCCATGGCCTCATTGGAAGAAATATAAGTTGGTAGGGAGCAGCAAAAGGAAGTGATTATTTAAAAATAATAATAATAATAATAATAATAATAATAATAAAAATATATATAATATTATTTAGTACATTTTTTTTAGTACACATCCTTGTGAAGTACATTATTTACTCTCCTTTTTTGTCAGATTTGTTTTTTAATCTAAAACTCTAAATGTAAAGGTAAAATTGAGATTGTACTTTGTACATAATATAATTAGAAATTATTTAATGGAAGGATGAATTCAAACAAAAATAGCATTTGCCTCTCTGTGTGCAATCTCAAGACTCAACCTACAGAATTTATAATGTGGTGCCACTGCCTTACATAGTAGTAAAAATACTGAAATATTCTCTCACACTGTGATATATCAATGAGAGACAATTTCTGCATCTAATGTTAATAATATTATACCCTGAACTGCTTTACTGTGAATTAAACAAGTATAGAGGAGACACATATGAGGTAAGATTATGACTAGCTCTTACTATGTTGAATTATATTTACTTCCTAGCAGCTCAGAGAGCTCTGTCTTCCTGTCATAGGATAGGAACTTGCAGAATATCACAGAGACAGCCAGAACACATCATATTTGTCAATTATGGAGGGGAACTTTAATTACCGGTTATTTTTTCCTTCCTAATACATAGCAGCAACTCTGCACAGATCTGTCTCTGGCAGGCAGTGGCAGGGGATAAAGATGCACCGTGCACAGGCAGCACTTTGGAATCACCCGGATGATGCTGGTGATTGCTTTCACTGTGATTGCTGCTGTCAGACTAGTGCGTGAAAAAGGAAACTCCTTCCTCCCGCGATAACTGCTGTCGCATTGCCACGCCCACTACGACCCAGACTGTATTCCTCCAATCCCAATAATTCTGTGACTCTCTCTGTCCACATCTACAATGAGGGGGAGGTAGGTGTTTTCTATGAGCGTGCATCTGGCTCCATTGAGACCAATTTGAAGGAGGAGAGATTTTATTTTGCATAGTGATTTGGGGAGGTCATTGAGAAGTGCTGTTAGGGGTCAATTTAAATTTTTTGTCAATGATTGATTGAAAATAAAGTTCAATTGCAGTCCAAAGAGGTCTGAGGTTTCTGCACTGCCGCCACATATGTAGAAGGCTACCGTGTTCTCTGCACCCTCTCCAGCAATTTTGTGATGAGCCGGTATAAATTGTATTTAATCTGGATGAGGTGAGATACCAACGGAGCATTATTTTATAATTAATTTCCAGAATTTTTAGGGACAGTGAAGATTTTTTGGTTAATTGAAAAATTCAATCCCATTCCTTTTGATTCCATGGAATGCCTAAATCATTATTCCATTTGGTCTCGTATAATGGCAATTGTGTTTTTTTATGTTCTATCAGGAGTTTATGGGATAAGAAGAGAGGGCTTTGAATTAACATTCCCTTTTCGCATATGTTTTCGAATGGAGTGAGTGGTCTCAATAGATCAGATTTGTGTGATGAAGTGTGTATATAGTGGTGTAATTGGGCATATTTTAGGTTTATAAAGTTTTTATTGAAAAGAAATTCACAGTACAATAGCTCTAAATAAGCATAACAACATATAACATTATCAATAAGTACATACAACCAATTACAGCTTAATGATCGCATTCCTTTTTTGTTTTTGTTTTTTGTACTGTTACAAATGAACAAATAAAAACATAGCATACTTTTCAATCACGTAAGAGAAAAGAGCAAGACAAACCCCATATCTTTAATAACTTTCGAATGTTCGGTCCCTGGACTGGAAAGGGCCATAACCTAAGATCCGCTTTCCCAGGGACAAATAGGGAAAGGTTCTGTAACCTGGGGCCTCCTGGAGGGGGGTCTTGCTAGTCAAAATAGTAGTAAAGAAACAGGGCATTCATTAGCCCTAAGTAAGGGAATGTAGCATATTGTGGGCCAACAGAACCCATAGATTGGTTTTCAGGAAAACTATATATATAATTAAACAGAAGTGGACATCTCCCTCAAAGAAAGAACAGAAAACACATCATACCGCATACAGACTAGGAGACAGTCTCTCGACTAAACAGGGGGGAGAGTATGGGAAGCGAGAATATCCAGAGAAGGGAAGGAAGAAGACGAGAAAGAAGAAAAGAAGGGGGGAAAAAAACAAAAAAACACTTGGGATAAGGAATGGACCACACCAACAAACTCCTCAACCTCAGGTACGAAGAGTGGGGAGAAACGGTCCAAGCTTACTGGATTGCAAGCCAGTCAGTCCACGTTTCCCAGTAGGAGTCCAGGGTATTGTTCTCTCCCGCTACGTACCTTTCCATAGTCGCAAAATAGTTCACCACATCGCAGACTTCGTTTAGGCTTGGGGGTTCAACCTGTTTCCAGGCTCGGGCTATACACAATTTGGTGGCCGCCAAAACATAGATTAAAAATCTCTTGGAACATAAGGCAATGGATTTCGGAAAAATATGCAATAAGGCTAGCTGGAGGGTCAAATGGATGTCCAAATTAATAGATCCAAGAAGAGCTCCAACCTCATTCCATAAGAGAGCCACTTTTGGGCATGTCCACCAGATATGAAGATATGAGCCATCTAAAGCACATTGTCTCCAGCATTTCATAGTGGTGGAAGGATACATTGCTGCTAGTCGTACTGGGACTCTGTGCCATTTCAATACAACTTTCATGTATGTTTCAAAAACTGTGACACAATGAAGTGTCTTTTTTGTGAGGATGATCGCATAGGACATTTCACGTTCCGAAATGGAAATATTTAGTTCCCGTCCCCACGCTCTTATCTGCCACGGCAAGCCCATTGTGTAGTCATCTAAGGAAGTAGCATAGTGAAAGGACACGGGTTTAGATCCTAACTTGTCCTGACACCACCTCTCCTCCCATTTGGTCTTATCACGAAGACTCATTTTTGTAAATCCCTTGGCCCTAACAATGCTTAGTACTCTGTAGCTCTCAAACCTGAACCATAGTGGATTTTCACCACTGGGCCCTGCCAATTGGGAAACAGTCACAAGGACCCCCGACTGGTAGAGGTCAGAGATACACTGAATACCTTTACTTTTCCAGAAATCAAAGTGAACCTCAGGAAAGCTCCACAACAAACCCCTCAGAGTCTGAATAGGTGAGGGATGAGGCACGACTCCCAAACGATGTCTAAGATCATGCCAAATGTGTATAGATTGGCTGACAATGGGATTGTCAACCTGGGCGGAGAGATTCACATATTTAGGGACCCAAATGGCGTCCCTCAAGTCCAAGCCTATGGGCAAGGCTAGCTGCTCCAATCTGTACCAGCCTGGTCTATCAGTTTGCGATCCCCATGCAGAAATGTGCGTAAGCCTTGCCGCTTCATAATAAAGATAGATGTTGGGGAATGCAATACCTCCTTTAGAGAATGGTCTCTGTAGGATTTTATATGCTATTCTCTGGATTTTATTTCTCCAAACATAGTGGAGAAAAATTCTGTGTTACTGTTGAAGGGTTCGGTGAGGCACATTAAGCGGGAGACAGCGGAAAAGGTACAGAACTTTCGGGAGGAGCGACATCTTAAGTGTAGCGACTCGCCCCAGCCAAGAAATTTCCCGGTGATCCCATGCCGTTGTCAGGGTGTAATTGGGCATATTTTAACCAATTCACAAATTTCCCTTCTGCAATGTCGTCCAGTTTCTGTCTTTCAATAAGTTTCCCATTCTTTATAAATCTAGATAGGGGGATTGTATATCCCAATTCAGTGAGTCTCTCGAAACCCTTTGTCTAGCCCTCCTAACATTTCCGTGTTTAGAACTATTGGGAACAATGGTGATCGGCTTGTGGATATGTGTGGTTTGGAAGCTATTATTGTATCCCAGTTTTTAAATAATTTTTTGTGAATATCTAAGTGTTGACACTGCGGAGGTCACTAGCTACCTAGCATAATACATATACTTGAGTTGCTTTGAGGATGTGAGAATCTATTGATACCCATACTTTGCCTTCTCCTGCTTCATGCCAATCCAAAACTCTTTGAAGGGTGACTGCATGGTAATATTCCTCTATATGTGGCAAGCCTAGTCCACCTTGTGTTGTGGGGCGATATATGGTATTTCTGTTTATTCTAGGTTTACATTTGCCCCAAACGAAAGTATTAATATGTACCTGTAATCTTTTCAAATACCAATTAGGCAGGTGTGTTGGGGCAGCTTGTAAAATATAAAAAAATCGTGGTAGGGTCATCATTTTTTGAGATTGAATTCTCCCCCACCAGGAGAGGGATTTATTTGACCAGTTTGTCAAATCTTTTTGTGTGCTGATTAGTAAGTTGGAGTGATTTTTTTTTAAACAAAACTGAGTGGTTGGGGATTATGTGAATTCCAAAATATTTGATGGACTCTGTTTGCAATCATAGTGGACATATTGATTGGAGAAGTTGGAAGTCTGTCTGTGAGAGCGATATGTTAAGGATTTCAGATTTTGATTTATTTACTGCAAAATTACAGTCCGAAAGTGTCTAGTTCTCTTAATATGGCTGGTATAGATGTATGGGGTGAGGAGACCGAGAGGAGGACATCGTCGGCATACATGGCTATTTTGAATTCATGAGGTCCTAAAGAGATGCCTTTTTTTTGTTATTATTGCGGATATGAGAAGCTAGTACCTCCATCGTTAATATAAAGAGGATAGGGGATAATGGACATCACTGACGAGTGTCATTTTGTATTGGGAAGGGGTTCGATAAGATACCGTTGGCTTTTACTTTCGTGCTGGGGTGTGAGTAGAGGCTAAAAATTCTGTTAATTAATTTCGGGATAAAACCGAATGCTGTTAAGGTCTCTTCTAGAAATTACCAATTGGTTCTATCGAACAACTTTTCTGCATCAATTGCGATGAGGACTGATCTTATGTCTTTAAATTTGGCGTATGCTGTTAATGTTAGAGACCTAATTGTGTTATCCCTAGCCTCATGACGAGGGACAAAGCCTACCTGGTCAGTGTGTATAATTTAATTTTAGAACAGTGTTGATACGTTTCGATAATATTTTGCCAAAAATGTTTAGGTCTATATTCAGCAGTGAGATTGGTCTATAGCTGCTGCGGTTTCTGGTGTTTTTTCTGGTTTTAAGAGAACTGTAATATTCTGATGAGAATATTGTAGTGTCATCTATGAATTGGAAAAGTTTTAGAAGATGTGGAGCCAATATATCTTTAATGAGCTAATAATAAGAGTTGGTAAATGCATCTGGTCCTGGGCTTTTTCCAGATGGTAGATTCGTTATGGCCGTTTTTATTTCAGTTAGAGATATAGGTTTATCTAGTTCTTCGGTCTGAGTCTTTTGAGATTTTTGTAAAATTTGCCTGATCTATGTACTTACGCATCTCTGTTCTGTGTTTATGGGATGTCTGTGTTTTTAAGCTATATAGCTGCCTGTAAAAGTCGCTGAACTGATTGGCAATTCCCTTACTGTCATATGTGTAGGTATTATCTGTTTTTTTTAATTTTGTGAATATGGGAGAGGGACGATTTGGTTTTGAGGGCTCTTGCTAGAAAGGGGCCTAATCTATTACCTTCATAGAAGAAAGTCTTTCTAAGCATCAAGGCTTTCCTCTGCGCTTCTTTGATGAGACCATGGTCCAACCATGTTGTGGGTTTTATGTCCATATCAATAAGAAGAGAAAAATTTGATTGTATATGTAATCAATTCTGGAGTACATGGGAAGAACATATAATTGCGTTGGTTAGGGTGTTGTATTCTCCACGCATCCACTAGCCCTAGCTGTTTAAAACAATTGTAAACTGAGTTTGGGGGTCGTGTCTTTGTATGCGTGTTTAGAGCTGAAGAGCCCAGAATGAGATCCATAGTAACATTAAGGTCCCCCCCCCAGACTTAATGTCTTTTTCAATTAGGGGCGTAAACATTTACCAAGGTTATGGGTCTATTGAATAGTATGCCTACAACTATTATCATTCTGCCCTTTTTATCTGAGGTAGTAGAAAGTAGCTGGAATGGGAGATTGCGATGGATGAGATTCTTTTTGTTTTGCAAACCACTTTAGTGCAATCGATCTCTTAGTTGGAGAGTTGAGACCCTTTGTGTTTTGTGATATTATGTGTAAGGTTCTATGTGTCATTGTGTCTATTTGAGGGTATTATAGACTATGTTTTTGGGTGAATGTGTGATCTCACCCTTGTGGGGGTTCCAGGAAGGAGAGGGAAGGTAGGTTCTTCTAGTGTTGAGTGGAACGCATAGCTCTTCAGGATTGTTAGAACTGCTAAAGTGAGCAGAGAGACAAGAAAATGTGAGCAAAATGTGAGCAAACAATAAACAACACAATAAAAACATAAACATTACCCCAACAGGTGGAAAACAATTGTAGATTGAACCCTATCAGGGTCACAAAGTATGGGTAAGGGGTATTGAAGCAATTTAATTTACATGAACTTCTGGGACTATATGAAGGGGGGATCATTATTGTGGGTTAATAAGGCGGGCATCAGGGGGAGGTCGTGTAGGCAGGCCCTTTAGCTTCCTATTATCATAATCTAAGAAAGTAAGGTGAAAGTGGGGAGTGGGTTTCTGGGTAAAATCTACTTTTCAATTCTTCCAGTTTGACATGGGGGCCTGTAGTTAGCTTATCTAGTGGTATGTTTTATCTTACTATCTGGGAGAGAGTCACTGGGTCTAGAACCAAGTTCATCATTTGCACGCTAAGGTGCGTTAATAGAAAATAATACAAACAAGTGTTGTAGTGTCTTCAGGGAGGATTTTTAGCTTGAAAGTCTGCAGGTTTGTGGGCTGAGGTTGAGGTTTTTCTTTTCTTGGAGATTGTTGTCCAATGCTGGCATTGTGGTTTGGGGTAGGTAGAGTTTTGTGGTTGAGAGTTGAAGTTCTCTTCTTCCATCTGAGGTGCAGTTGGTCTTGAGATATTCAATTGCGAGCAGAATCTTTCAAGATCTTCTTGGTCTCTGTAGATTGCTTCTTTATTGTCCTTAAGCACTTTAAGGGAGAAGGGGAATCCCCACCGATATGGGATATTTAGTTTTCTCAGATGTGCTGTGAGGAACCCTACCTTTCTGTGTTTTGTTAATGTGAGTGGGCTAAGGTCGGCATACATTTGTAGTGTAGATCCTTCCACTTAAACTGGTGTATTTTTCCTTGCTACAGTTTAGATTTTCTCTTTCTCTTGAAAGTAGTGACATTTTAGTATAACGTCTCTAGGCGGTGCTGATTCAGGTGGTTTAGGCCTCAAGGCTCTGTGTATTCTGTCCAGCATTATATTGGGTGTTTCATCATTGTCTAGTAGGAAACAAAATAATTTTTGTATATATTGTGGTAGTTGTGCAGGGGTGATAATTTCAGGGATACCTCTTATCCGCAGATTTTGGCGGCATCCCCTGTTGTCCAAATCTTCTATTTGAGCTTGTAGCAGTATAATTTCGGTATTTTGACATTGTTTTTAAGTTTGTCGACTCAGATATCTCTTCAGCATGTTCTTCTCATTGTAATACCCTGTTGCCAAGATCTGTGATATCTTTTATCACGTCTGCTAAACCTTCTTTGATCAGCAGACTCACTTGAGACATGAATGAGGAGAAGTCCTCTTTGGAG
The DNA here is from genome assembly GCF_027579735.1 of Bombina bombina. NCBI lineage: Eukaryota > Metazoa > Chordata > Amphibia > Anura > Bombinatoridae > Bombina > Bombina bombina. Next base: position 1,052,253,562 of record NC_069504.1, read on the forward strand.
GGTAAAGATTTTAGATCTGCTCTGGTTAAAGGGTGATCTTCACTCAATTCCTAGTGTGGTGAGTCTGGTGAGGCCGAGGTTGTCTGTTCCATAGCTTTAAAGTAAGAGCTCATTCTTGAGCTAGAGGTAGTTATCGGTTTTGTAATTTTATCAGCCTTAGCTTGTCTTTCAGATGCCATCTTCGGTTTAGGGATAGGTGTCTATTCCTTTGCTGTTCTAAATTATTTTGAAGTGAAAAGGGTTTTCGTTTCAACCTTCAGTTGTGTATTGTTACCAGTTGTATATTAGAACTTATTTCCAGAGAGGTTATTGAAAATCAGTCTTGTTGCTCTGTGCTGTGCTTGTGCAGTATTAGCTTTGTCCTGCCCTTGTGTATATTGAGGTGCTGTGCAGGGAAAGTTTGCGTGAGTGTCCCTTTATGGTGAATAACTTGGTATTCACTGTTCTTTTAGGTGTTGTTGCCACTATTCGTGTGGATTCATTGCTTGGTGCCTTCTATCTTTCGCTGCGCCTTGTTCTTAATTCTATTCTCATAAAAGAAGCGCAGAGGAAAGCCTTGATGCTTAGAAAGACTTTCTTCTATGAAGGTAATAGATTAGGCCCCTTTCTTTATATTATTTACACAAAATCCTCTTTTTCTTATCTCAATATACATAGTAAGACCAAAACATAGAGCGATGTATGGAAAATGAACATTTTAGTACCTCTCTGTCCAACCCCCCATGTGGAGATGGATTTATAAACCTTCTTGTTTACATAGCTTTTCAATAATCCGTACTTAAGTTTTGAGAATGTCAAGTGGGGGTGTGGCTACAACAGGCAAATTACAAAATCAAGGTAAATGAGCTATCTGTTAACAATTTAATACAATCCAGCAAGTAAAATAGATCATGTGATACATTAAAAGAGGGGGGCGTAAAAATCACAGTGCACCATCCCCTTCAATAACTTTTACTGCAGTCAATACTACAGCATAGGGGATGGTTTTATTACAAATGACAAAACAGAGGTAAATAAACCATTTCTAAACTATATCATACACTTCAGCAGGTAAAATGAAAGATTGGGAACATATATAAACCAGTTTTCATATAACTGCATGTAATACACTACTATAAAGAAGAATATGCACAGATGCTGATAAAAAAATCCAGTATAAAATGTTTTAAAAACTTACTTAGAAGCACCCAATTTGGCACTGTTGATGAGTTTAGCCTGGGAAACCCACTTAAATGGGCTGTGAAAGCAGGAAGAGCAGACCCCCCCCCCCCCCCCCTGTGCATATAAAAAGACCCTTTACATAAACAGGAGCCAGCAGGAATCTGTAGACATCAGTACTTATATACATTTAGGGGTTTGGTTAGGAATCTAAAAATGATCACAATATTATTAAAACATAAGCAAAACTATAGATTGTTACAAAAACACTCCCAGACAGGCTATTTAAATGCATCATCTACAAAACATTTATGCAAGAAAAATCTAGTGTACAATGTGCTGTCAGAAAAAAATACAGTAAATGCCTCTTTAAGACAATGCCGGACTAGAAAATCTTGCTGAATGAATGTGCCATACAATAAAGTGAGATAAAATTCTGCATATACACATAACCCAAAATATTTACTTACAACGCCAACAGAAATATTTTCTGTTTAAACAAATACATAGTTATAAATATAATGCCATGAAATGTATTACCAACACTTAACTATTAATATGAAGCATGAAAATGACAACTTAAAGCCCAGAAATAGCAAACATCACAAAGCAGAAAATGCTAGTAGTTTAAAAGAGCATTAGAGTATTATATTTATGTATATATATATATATATATATATATATATATATATATATATATATATATATATATATATATATATACACAGTATATATAAAACATGCTATTGCACTCCCTTATTGAAATTAATGCTGTTTGGTCCTTTTTAACAAATACCAACAAATACCCAGGGACAGTATACACTCATTTTCATATAACTGCATGTAATAGACACTACTATAAAGAATAAGATGCACAGATACTGATATAAAATCCAGTATAAAACTGTTTAAAAACGTACTTAGAAGCTTTCAGTTTAGCTCTGTTGAAAAGGTAGTTGGAAAGCCCACTGCAAGTGGGAAATAAGACACTCCCTCCCTCCCCCTTCTTTTGCATATGAAAAGACCCTTTACACAAACAGGAGTAAGCTGGAGAAGGTAGCTGACGGTATTCAAATAAAACTTTGGGGCTTGGTTAGGAGTCTGAAAATCAGAGCAATGTTCTTTAAAAATAAGCAAAATTATACATTTTTAAAAAAAACAAACTTTATGGGCTTTATAAATAGATCATCTACAAAACATTTATGCAAAGAAAAAATGAGTGTATAGTGGCCCTTTAAGGCTTTTTCAAATAACCAAGATTCTTGGTTATTTGAAAAAGATAACAGCCACCAACGTTATAGACAAAAATACAATAAAGAAATCAACACCTTAGGGATAGGAGTAGAATATGTTGCACTGCCATCACTATATTTAGTTTATTTAGTTCATTTGGTATGTTGTATATATTGATATTATTTAACACCGTTAGTGACTGTCATTGATCTGGCTCACAGATAATTTGTTTGTTGAAGGGGATACAGACCAATGTTCGTTTGGTGTTGATTTCTTTATTGTATTTTTGTCTATAACGTTGGTGGCTGTAATTATTTTTTCGATTGGATTACAGAGTTATTTTTTTTGTTTGGATTTCAGGCTTGTTTATATGTTGCTATGGCAATCGTATGCCTGATTATTGGTTCCCAGGCCCTTGGAGAAACATAAATTACAGCTATTGCGGAAGGTTAGTATGTGAACAGCCGACCTGATCAGGTATGACATCACTTCCGGTGACATGATGTGCTGTATTATTGCTGTGTTTCGTTTGTGGGATGTGTAAGTAATATATTTTTCGCTTATTTTTTAATATTTTCATATTATACCCTTGAAAAAAGTCTGATGTAAAGACCGAGACGTTGGGACAGTATTACATCGGAATGTACCGGATATAATAAAGTGCTTGGGTATTTGTTGGTATATATATATATATATATATATATATATATATATATATATACTGTGTATATATATATATATATATATATATATATATATATAGTATAGTGTACAGCAGCAATCTAAGCACTTTATGGCAATACGATCTAGGTGGGAAATAGATATTTTAAATCTCCTTACACTATAATTTAGTTTGTATAGCTTGCAAAGTTTTTGAAAATGAGTTTGTCAGAGATACAACCTTTGAAATATCTTATGAATTCATGTTCCTGGTCTCTTCTGTTGTGGTTAATTAGAGAAATATGTAAATTAGCTTGTGCTGTGATCTAGCCAAGCAATCACTGTGTGGAATGTTGAAGGGTCAGGTATATTTAATCATATTTATGTTGAATTTTTTTTATTGAGCAGTATTTTCCGTACATTAACAATTGTACATTGGAATAATAAACATCAAAATCAGAAAAAAACATAACAAAAAAAACAAAAAAAATACAAAAGCACGAAATGCATGAGTCAATAGATATTACTATCATTATAACAATTCAAATAAGAATGTTCATATTTTAGTTCCGTGGATGATGAGGGTGTTGAGCATTAGTATTAAGAACAAAATCAGTTACTTATGTGGAGTTATGGGTTGTGGTGGATCTCCCTTTTAGCACCCAATAAAACCAAATGCTGTCCACTGCTTCCTTATTATCTAGGATCCAGGATGCTGATTCATACATAGAATATGTCGCATTGATTTTATTTAAAATCTCCTGCCATGCAAGGGATCCAGTTTTCCAGTATCTGGCTATACAGGATCTTGTAACAGTGTAACAGTGCACAAGATCTTAATAAATGTATTAATTGGTTTATTGAAATTAGGGAATCAGAGATGTAGCAATGCCTGTGCCTGCGTAAGTTGAATATTTGCATCTAAGGTGTTGCTTATTAAAAAAGAGAGATTATCCCAAACCTGTTTGACTTTGTCACATTCCCACCATAGGTGCGAATAAGTACCTAGGGTATTGCATCCTCTATAACATAATCTGTTCCCTGTAGGGGACATATGTGCTGTCTGCAATGGAGTCAAGTACCACCGATAGGTAGTTTTAAGTGCATTTTCCCTGAGGTCTGCGCTTAGTAGTCCTTTATCTATCTCACTAAAAATGTCGACCCATTTCTGCATATCCATCTCCATTCCCAAATCCATCTCCCAGTTTAGAATTAGCTGAGATTTTACCTGTGCATGGGATGATTGTATAGCGGAGTATAACCTCGAAATAGTATGTTTCGTTCTGTGCGGAGCCTTGCATATGATCTCTAGTGTTGTGGTATTTTGGGTTATATAAGTCTTGAAATTCCCTATGAGCGGATATTATTTGATGGTATAAGAACCAGTTTAGTATTAGAGGTGCAATTTTATCCTGTATCTGATTGAATGTTAAAATTACATTATTGCTCATTAGGTCAGCAACTCTATAAAGCCCCTTATTTCTCCATTTATCTATTAGTAAGGATATTCTTGAGGTAAAAGATATCTAATTGGCATATTTCTAGAGTGTATTGGTCTAAGCTTAGTCGTTTTGGCAACTTTATTCCAGGATACGAGAGTGGAGTCTAGAGTAGGGGGTCTGAACTGTTGTGTGGTGGATGTATGTGGCCCCTCTTGCCATAATATATCTGCTGGGTGATTCCAGCCTCCCATTTCAGCTTCAAGAATCGGCCAAATAGTATCAATATTAGGGTTATCTAAATGTACTGGTTGAGCTAATCTTGCCGCCTTATAATAGTCAATAAAATTGGGGACCCCTACCCCCCCTAATGTTCTATGTCTCATCAAAGTAGTTGCTGGGATTCTAGGGGATTTTTTCCCTCTAATAAATCTAATCAGGTCTGATTCAACCTGAGCTAGCTCTGTAAGTGGAATTTTAACTGGGAGTGCTCTGAAAAGCTATAGCAAGCGTGGCAAAATAGTCATCTTAACTGCGGCTTTTCGCCCTTACCAAGAGAAGGAATATTGCAACCATTTTTGAAGGTCTTGTCGGATCTCTTTGAACAACGGTAAGTAATTAAATTTATATAATTGGTTAAATTGGGTTGTTAAGTTTATGCCTAAATATTTAATAGAGTGTGTGTCCACCTTAAAGGGACAGTCAACACCAAAATTGTTATTGTTTAAAAAGATAGATAACGCCTTTACTACCCATTCCCCAGCTTTGCACAACCAACCTTGTTATTTATACTTTACAACATTTAAACCTCTAAATGTTTGCCCTTTTGCTCCATCACACGCGTCCAAGTACTCCACAGCGTGGCTGGCAAGAAAGGGTATAAAAGAAGAAAATCTAATGACATGGCCTCCTTGTTCACCTGATCTGAACCCCATTGAGAACCTGTGGTCCATCATCAAATGTGAGATTTACAAGGAGGGAAAACAGTACACCTCTCTGAACAGTGTCTGGGAGGCTGTGGTTGCTGCTGCACGCAATGTTGATGGTGAACAGATCAAAACACTGACAGAATCCATGGATGGCAGGCTTTTGAGTGTCCTTGCAAAGAAAGGTGGCTATATTGGTCACTGATTTGTTTTTGTTTTGTTTTTGAATGTCAGAAATGTATATTTGTGAATGTTGAGATGTTATATTGGTTTCACTGGTAAAAATAAATAATTGAAATGGGTATATATTTGTTTTTTGTTAAGTTGCCTAATAATTATGCACAGTAATAGTCACCTGCACACACAGATATCCCCCTAAAATAGCTAAAACTAAAAACAAACTAAAAACTACTTCCAAAAATATTCAGCTTTGATATTAATGAGATTTTTGGGTTCATTGAGAACATGGTTGTTGTTCAATAATAAAATTAATCCTCAAAAATACAACTTGCCTAATAATTCTGCACTCCCTGTAAATGCGGTGCGTATATTTCACCCGTCACCCACTGTTTTTACTCCCATAAACTAACATAGAATCGGCGTCGCAATTCAGTATCACATATTCAGCGCAAGGGCTTACGCGGCGAAAAGGAAGCCTTGCGCTGAATATGTGCGCACCGTAACTCCCTGAAAGTATTAACTAAAACCTAACACATGCGCAATATCTACCTGTCAACCACAATTCCCCCACAGCAATAACTAATAAAATCTATTAAACCCTAATCCACCAACCCCCACATTGCAAAGTACCTAATAAAGTTATTAACCCCTAACCAGCATCCCCCCACAACGTAGTAAACCTAACTAAACTATTAACCCCTAACTGACATCCCCCCACAACACAATAAATCTAAGTAAACTATTAACCCCCTAATCCGCCATCCCCCACAAAGCAATAAACCTAAGTAAACTATTAACCCCTAATCCGCCATCCCCCCACAATGCAATAAACCTAATAAATTATTAACCCCTAAACCGCCATCCCCACAACGCAATAAACTTAATTAACCCCTAAACCGCCATCCCCCCACAGCGCAATAAACCTAACCCCTGGTTGTAAATCAACACTGTTGTAAATTGAAACCCAGTTTATAATGAAAGTCAATGGGAAGTGAGGGAGTTAGGTTCCAGGCCCCTCTCAAAATTGGCATAAGTAACACCTAAACATTATTTTTAAAGCTTTGAAATGAAGACTTTAAATGCTAAACAACATTATAAACCTAATAAAATAATCACACAGCGCAGAATATATAATTAAACTAAGTTAAATGAACAAAAACATTTGCTAAACAGCATTATAAACCTAATAAAATAATCACACAACACAGACTTTACTTGCATTCTTCTGCAAACAGTTCTTTCGATGCATTCCAATCTGGACTGATTTATAGACAGGAAGATCTTGTTCCTTTGCAAGCTGCTCGATAGCTCAAGTCTGGTTAAACTGATTAATTTCAGCTTGCTTGGCTTGCATATCTTTGGTGCAACACAAGCGGACAGCTCCACCTACTGGCTATTTTAATCAATGCACTGCTTCTCAATGCTTTTCAATAGCAGTCGCATGACTGAAAAAAAGGTTGTTATTCTGAAACAGTGCAAATTGAACCGTTGTAAACCGAGGGCCACCTGTATTACCAAAAATAAAAAAGTCTAAAATTACCGAAAAAAATAAACGAAATTATCAAATATAATTTTTTTTTTAAAACCTAATCTAATACCCCCTTTTGTAGGGAATTGCTCGGTGCCGCCTTTGCTCCTGATGAAGTTAAAAGAGGTCCCCGCGCTGGATGAAGATGTTGCCGCCTGGAAGAAGACCTTCACCGCCGGACTTCAGGAATGGTGAGTACCTATTTCGGGGTTAGAATTAGGTTTTTTTTTTTTTTTTTTTTTTAGATCAGGGCTTTTTTATTTTAATGGGCTGCAAAAGAGCTGATTGCCCTTTTAAGGGCAATGCCCATACAAATAACCCTTTAGAGGCAATGGGTAGCTTAGGTTTTTTTAGTGTTAGGTTTTTTATTTTGGGGGGTTTAATGGGTTGGGGGGTTTACTGTTAGGGGTTAATTTGTATTTTTAGGTAAAAGAGCTGATCGCTTTCAGGCAATGCCCTACAAAATGCCCTTTTAAGGGCTGTTGGTAGTTTAGTGTTAGATTAGGGGGTGTTTTAATTTTGGGGGGCATTTTTATTTTTATAAGGGTATTAGATTAGGTTTAAATTTTTTATTTTTGATAATTTTGTTTATTTTTTTCTGTAATTTTAGACTTTTTTATATTTGGTAATATTAGGCTTTTATTTTAATTGAATCTTAGGTTGTTGTTTTTTTTAATGTTAGGATATTTTATTTTAATTTTAACTTAGTATTTTTTTATTTTATTTTTTTTTTATATTTTTATTGAGGTTCTTTTTCAAGCATACAAATAGTAAATGTTAACACACATTATAAAGGAAAATAAATTGTTACAGTGTAAATTGCCAAAAGAAATCACATAGGTACACCATACAGTAAAATGACAAAGTACACATTAAATACAGTCATTAAAGGGCCACTACACCCAAAATCTTTCTTTCATGATTCAGATAGAAAATACAAATTTAAACAACATTACAATTTACTTCTATTATTTATTTTGCTTCATTTTTTAGATATCCTTAGTTAAAGAAAAAGCAATGCACATGGGTGAGCCAATCACATGAGGCTTCTATGTGCAGCAACCAATCAGCAGCTACTGAGCATATCTAGATATGCTTTTCAGCAAAGAATAAAACAAATTAGATAATAGAAGTAAATTAGAAAGATGTTTAAAATTACATTCTCTTTCTAAATCATGAAAGAAAAATTGTGGGTTTCATGTCCCTTTAAGCACTGTTCAAACAGAATACCCACCATGAGATTTATGTGGCCACTCTTGGGCCACAAATATGTTATCGACATACTGTAAGGTGGATAAACAGTGATGTGACAGGGCCGCTCATGGACCCCAAATGAAGAACCTCTTTTTAACTTTTTTAGAACTATAACTTCCTTGGAACAGATAAGGTGTTTAGAATATATCAAATGTACATAAAACAATGTAATATATAATATGACATCAGACTCCTATAGTAGTAAGTAAAATCTATAATGAGAGATTGAGACAAGCACCTCAATAGAGGCAACCCAAAGCTATGTTGAAAGTATATGTATAGGGGGGGGTGGAGCCAACATGCAGTGAGATAAGACGCAGAACCTTGAAGCTCCTGACAGTTAACCTAAAAATGCTTATTAAATTAGATTAAAAATATCCTAAGGACACACAAGCCTTCTAGCAAAAGCACCTTTTATGATGCTAGCACCCTGTAGCAGCTGAAATATCACTGGGAAACCTTTTTATCTCCCTGTTACAAACTTCACAAACCGCTACGAAGCCTGAGCGTTACCATCTGAAGCTCATCGGTGGATATGTCTTTCTAAGCCTCTTCCGAGGTCAGAAGATCCATATTAGTTGCTTTACTGTCCTATTCCTACAATAACTAAAATATTCAGGTTGGAGATTGTGGTGTTGCCCTTCAGCCTCAACAACTCTCGCAGCACATCTCATACTCCATGAAAAATGGCGGCTCCCATCGCCATATTGGAAGGAATTGGCTCGCTGCTACAGAAACACCGTCTCGCCTTTCTGAAACATATGCAAGCGGCATTCACTTCCTTAAAACCCATTACCATCGGAGTACATGGCGGAGGTGGCGGGGTGGTAGGATCCCTGCCGCCGCTACCTGCCGCCCCCACAGTTTTTAGTCTGCCGGCAAAAGAAAATAAAGCCACGCGGGAGTTTCAGCTGGCCTCAGATTCAACTTTTCTTAAGAGGCCGACCCATACTGCTCTACAGGCTCAGGTTCCCAACAGACACACTGACCTTAGTACGGATCAGCCACCTACCCCATCTATCACCGGATGGTCACCGGATAAGAAGTCTGCCCTACTGGTTCATACTGGTGGCGAGCTGCAGACACTCCTGGAGCAAGCTTACAGAGGATGGATGAAAAGAGCACAGCTGGCTCTATCCTCCTTCAAATCCCGGCCTCCCAAAGTGGCTTTTACCGCGATACAGATCTTCTGCTCTTCACCAGCCTTCTTGCCATTCCATATCCCTTATTGGAACCGGCTACATTTTCAGTGGGACCCTGGAGGCTTGCCGCAGTGGTTTCACTGGAAGACGGACCCCGGTACAGGTTAACTTTAATTTACCCACGGGGTTGCCTTGCTAACTTACTCTGTCTGAGTCCCTGGCTGACTAAATGTTTTACTACACGTGGGGATAATCGGCTCCATGAAGGCTAATAACAATGCGGAGGAAAGTCGCAGTTACAGACTAAGCCTGCCTACTCTCTATTGTTATTAACGGTCAATCTACCGGGACACTTTTAGCTATCATATGAGTTAGATATGATAATAGACTGCCTTAAAGCAACTGTTCACTTTGTGATCATACATTGAGATTCTCACAGTAACATCATACCTGGGACCGTATTGTTTTGCACTGTTTGCTCCCCCTATAGACCTGCCTAACAAGACTCTAGACATCTCACTATGCACTTGTTCAATCTTTTGTTTAATGTTGCCTTAAAAATGTTAATAGCACATAATGAGGGTCATTATATCTAAGCAATTCATGGGGTTATGACTAGAATTGTTGGAGTTGTTTTATATTATATTACTTTGGACATTACAAGTTAACAAGGTTGTCAGGCTGACTTGTGATTTATTCACCCACCACCCATATCCTTTTTGTATCTATAATTGGTTGTTCCTGTTCATGTCTCATAGCTTCTGTATGATATTCAGTATGTAGTCACTAAATATGTTTCTTTAGTCTATCACTGTTTGGCCATTTAAAATCTCTGCTATGCTTCTAACTCTGCATTTGGGTTTGGCTGAGCATGTGTATATAACAACTATCCAAGTGCAGAGTATTGGCACCCGTTTTCTGTTATGAAACATAATATACCTCGTTGGCTTAAGGAAGGTGGCTAATGCCCTGGCTGTTTATGTTTATCTAGTTACCTATGATTAATAAGTTTGATGCTGAGGGCTTTATATAGTTTTTTAACTTATGAATCTTTTCTTCTCACCATGTACTCCTTACCTATATGTATCCTCTTAAGCTACACCCTATTTACTCTTCTCTTAGTTTGCAAAGGTGAAGTATGTCTAGCTCATGGTATTACAGCGCAATCTAGGTTATTTTTGTTTAGATGACTTTAGACCATAGCTACAGTCTTCCTTAAAATCTGTCAACCTTTCCTAATCTACGATGTAGCGAGCATATCCTGCTAAGAGACTAACATTAATATACCTAAAGAGTGAATATCTAGTACTTTGCTATCACATCATGCCTGGGCCCCTGCTGGGTATAGGGCCCGTACCCAGGAGTTGGGACCCCAGGCAATTGAATTGTAGAAATGCAGAATTGATATGCTCTCATTTAGACCTCTGGCTTAATCAGTCTTAAAAATAATAACAGATATGTCATTCTTCAGCCTCTAACAACTGTTACACCACCTATTTATACTTTTACCACTCTCTAAAGTCACTGCAGACCTGTGTACGCAGCTATACATTTATAAGGGAGCAAGGCACATATAAGACTATTCTATCTCTTGTTTTCTTGCACGGCTCCACCATATCAACCTCCATAGACCTGGAACCTTTGCCCTATTGACCCTGTTAAGAGCTTTGAGAAGGCTTACTTTACACGTACAATTTTTACAGCTAGGTATTATTTCCATGGTAAGTCATAACTGATACGGCTACGTATAATGTTCAGGCTCTATCTAGCTGGTGATAACACTTTTGCTGCTCTCACAATGCCAATAATCATCTTTATACTCTTATTTGGCGCCCCCCCTCTCATATATACACTTGGACATTCGCATCTCACTATTAGTTTAAACAGCGTAACATTTCTTTTTATATCTTATTTACATAGCCTGTTCCTACATGTTTAAATTCCTCATGTTAATAACTTGTGTGGCAAGTGCAATTTCACGTGCAATTTATCATGCTTTCCTACTCTTTGATTAATTGATGGTGTGGAAAATGGGTGGTTTATAACCAATACAGTTACTAGTTTGCTCATTTCACTTATTTTACTACCCTCCTCTCTCCTTAATGGTTCTCATAGTGTTATTGGTGCAGGCTGGTCCTGCGCTGCTACATCTAGTTGTATCCCCCCTTCCCACACTATGCACCTAGGTTAATAGCCAGCTAGGCCCTATTATACCAGATTAAAAGAACTCGACAAGAACCAGCCCTTTTCTCTCCTTTTTTGTGCACCCTTTAGTACTAAAGGAGCTCACAACATTTTTACTTCAGCTATGCCGTCTTGTCTCATTATAGCTTGTTTGTTTTATGTATCCATGGCTCAACTGACCACCTCCCCCCCTCCCCCATATCCTAATATACCTCCTAGGCTAGGAGGGTTATCTATGTGGCTTCTCTTGTCCATGCCACACCCTACTTATTGTATATCTACCCCAAATATCAGCTCCTGCCCCTATAATGTTTCTCTACATCAGGCCCAAGAGGGTCTTACCATGTTTTAGTAGGGGAAGGAAAATCTAGTACACTATATCATAGTTTCATTACATACCTTACTAACTACAGTTCTTCATAGGAATAAGCTTCACTTACAAATTGAGTTACAAGTTTTAAGTTTAGTGTTTTCCATCTCATCACACTACTTATATATTACAAAAACTTGTTTTGCTGTGTTATAAAAAAAAAAAAATATATAAGGAAGACACATGAAGACCATTCGCTATTTACACATTGTGAAATATGTGTCATAACTATTGTTTATATTTGACTTACTTTGAGAATTTTGAATACATTTCATTGGCAAGTTTGTGTATTATAAACGTTCCTACAGATATAGCTTAGGTATCATTTTACATTCCTGTATATTCTCATGTTTATATGGCTTCGTGATAACATGCATGTAACCTTATTGCTTTTTCTTTGTCTTCAATAAAAAGAATATTAAAAAAAAAAAAGAAAGTATATGTATAGGTGGCAGGTGAAAATAATCCATCCTGCTGTTTTAGGTGGGCATACAGATTCAGTGCTTTGGTATTATGTAGAAGTGAAAATTTAGGAAGTAATAAAAGAACAGTAACTAGGATGCGGTATATACAAGACGAACCGCCTGTTGGGCCCCTCCAGAATGGAGGGTACATTGTTGGGGGGGGGGGGGTGGTGGTTTAGTTATGTTAAGTTAAGTTAGGCAGGTCACTAGAAGGTACATTAAGGTGGGGGGGAGGCGATGGAATGGAAATGGTAATCAAGATATATGGGTATGGTTCTAAATCTGCGGTGAGAGTTTCAAGGGCACATGGATTGTTAGAAGACAAACAGGAACAGGTCAGTTATATAATGGGTCTATGCTATCTCTTGCATAAGAAGCTTAGAGAACCTAAGGTTATAGCTTGAACACTGGGTAAGCCGTTATTTTATAGGACTATTAAGAGGGAGACAATACACATCAGCACAGTTCAGAGGAGGCCTACACTATATGAGGGGGGGGGGTGGTGGTTATTTAAACGTGAAAAGTAGCATGCACTGATAGTGGCACTTCCATATAGAGACCAGAACGGCCCAATATATCATGGATCATACTAGATAACAATGGCACAGGTCCAGCCTGTACTAGAGACGAATGATACTAGAGTATTTTAGTTAGTATTTTTTTTATTTTATGTAATTAGGGTTAACTTAGGGAGTGCTAAGTTAGGGGGCTAGTTAGGGGGCTTAGTGATTAGATTAGCTCTTTGCGCTGTGGGAAGATGGCGGTTTTAGGGGTTAATTAGGTTTATTGTGTTGTGAGGGGTGGCAGTTTAAGGGTTAATTAGTTTTATTTTGTTGTGGGGGATGGCGATTTAGGGGTTAATACATTTATTAGGTGTATTGCATTGTGGGGGGATGGTGGATTAGGGGTTAATAGTTTACTTAGGTTTATTGCGTTATGAGGGGATTCTGGTTAGAGGATAATACATTTATTAGGTTTATTGCATTGTGGGGGGTATGGCAGATTAGGGGTTAATAGTTTACTTAGGTTTATTGCCTTGTGGGGGGATGCCGGTTAGGGGTTAATATTTTATTTAGGTATATTGCGTTGTGGGGGGGGTGTCGGTTAGGGGTTAATAGTTTAATTAGGTATATTGGGTTGTAGGGGATGGTGTTTTAGGAGTTAATCTCTTTTATAATTAGCTGCGAAGTGGGGGGTGTTGGATATAAGGGTTTTGACATGTCGGGTTCAATTTTGGGAGGCGGGTAAGACTTTTACGGGCGATGTAAACATTTTTAGTTTTTTACTTATGCGCCGACAGATCATAAACTGCTGTAAGTCATTGGCGACTCTAGAAATGTGTATTTGAGCAAATTTCTAAACATCTCCAGTTTATCTGATTTACAGCAGTTTATAATCTGACTGCGCCGTATATGTGATTCATCCGATGTGCGAGGTGAACTTACGGGCGACGCAGGTTTCAGCAGTTGCGCTGAAACCTGTGCGGCATATGTAATCTCGCCTAAGGTAAGGGAGGAGAGGGGGTTAAATTGCTCACATAAAATTAGCTAAAAGCCTCCCAGGGAGAAAGTGGAACAAGTACAAATTTCACATCTATTTTACAGCAAAAGGAAGCAGCATAAATAATGATTGCATACTGCAATAATGTTTCACTTTCAATAATGAAATATTTTACTAAATGTCAAATTTAATGGTCAGCAGAAGAGATTACAGAAATTTAGGTTTCAACATGGTGGAACCTGTTTAGAACTCTGGAGCAAGGCAAATAAATATAGGTGGTTACAAATGCAATGCATATTTAATTTAGGTTTTTTATTTTCTACTTAAGCATTATATTTTCATTTTGTACTGTATTCAAATTTGTATTCTTAAAGGGACAGAAAATCACAAAATAAAAAGGTATGTGAGTGATATTTCATAAAGAACATGAAATTATTTGCACTTGTGAGCACGACACTGTTATAAGCATTGATGACATAGGGGTACGTTTATCAAACAGCGGATGCTGCTTATTCCGCGCAGGTCTTCTGGCTCGCTTTAAACAGGAGTTAAGAAGCAGCGGTCTTAAGAGTGCTGCTCCTTAACTCAACCGACACCTTTAAGGTATGATTGGGATGATTGACACCCCCTGTTTGCGGCCGATTGGCTGCGAATGTGCAGGGGGCCGCATTGCTTCTTGTGAAATGCTTGTGCAATAATAAATGCCAACAGCGTATGCCCCATAAATTGGCCCCATAGGGTGCACCAGAAACATGTAAACTCCTGAACCTACCTAGGCTTTCACTTTAACAAGGGATACCAAGAGAACAAAGTAAAATTGATAACAGAAGAACATAAGAATTTATTTATTTATTTATTTATTTTAATGATGGTCCACCTAATTCATCAAATAAAATGATTGGGTTTCATCATGTTCTTTTCATACAATTGCATTCTTACTCCTGTCAATCAATAGAGCTGTGTGAGTTGTGTGTGTAAGCCAGTATACAATTCATCCCTAGGGATCACTTTTGCATAATCATGCATTCCCTATTAGCTTTAATATTAAAGGAACAGTAAAGTCAAAATTAAAGTTTTAAGATTCAGATATGCCATGCAATTTTAAACAACTTCTATAATATAATTTACTTACACCTAGATTTAGAGTTCTGCGTTAGCCTTAAAAAGCAGCGTGAAGGGGTCCTAACGCTGCTTTTTAACGCCCGCTGGTATTACGAGTCTGGCAGGTATAGGTGTACCGCTCACTTTTTTTCTGCGACTCGAGGCTACCGCAAATCCCCTTACGTCAATTGCGTATCCTATCTTTTCTATGGGATTTGCCTAACGCCGGTATTACGAGTCTTGGAAGAAGTGAGCGGTACAGCCTCTACCGCCAAGGCTCCTACCGCCTAAAAAATTCAGTAGTTAAGAGTTTTATGGGCTAACGCTGGAACATAAAGCTCTTAACTACCGTGCTACAAAGTACACTAACACCCATAAACTACCTATGAACCCCTAAACCGTGCCCCCCCACATCCCAAGCACTAAAATAAAATTATTTAATCCCTAATCTGCCGACCGAACATCGCCGCCACCTACATTATACCTATGAACCCCTAATCTGCTGCCCCTAACATCGCAGACACCTATATTATATTTATTAACCCCTAATCTGTACCCCCAACATCGCTGCCACCTACCTACACTTATTAACCCCTAATCTGCCGACCGGACATCGCCGCCACAATAATAAATGTATTAACCCCTAAACCACTGCAATCCCGCCTCGCAAACACTATAATAAATTTTATTAACCCATAATCTGCCCCCCCAACGTCGCCGCCACCTATCTACAATTTATAACCCCTAATCTGCCGCCCCCAACGTCGCCGCTACTATATTAAAGTTATTAACCCCTAAACCTAAGTCTAACCCTAACACCCCCCCTCACTTAAATATAATTTAAATCAAACTAAATAATATTACTAGTATTAAATAAATTATTCCTAATTAAATACTTACCTATAAAATAAACCCTAATATAGCTACAATATAACAAATAGTTACATTGTAGCTATTTTAGGATTTATATTTATTTTACAGGCAACTTTGTATTTATTTTAACTAGGTACAATAGCTATTAAATAGTTAATAACTATTTAATAGCTAACTAGTTAAAATAATTACAAAATCGGAGATGGCTTTTCCACAATATCTAAAGTTTGAATATGTTAGGATCAAAAGCTTCTTGCTTAGTTGGGGCTTCAAGCCTGCGCTGGCCCGCCCCTTGACTCCGTGGGAGTCTACATGAAATCAAGGAAACAGACTCAGTAGACCCCTTTCTCGTCACTATATCCTTTTGGGGCTTGGACCTCAATCGGAAACGGCGGCCCATCTCCTGAGATGGGAATCTTTGCTTGGCAAGTCCTTCACGAGAGATATCTGGGAACACACTCTGGAACACACCCAAAAAGCCATCCACTGCACAACCCTATTTGAAACCTACTACAAACTATTGGCTCACTGGTACTATATCCCCACTAGATTGGCAAAACTATTCCCTAGCACGTCTTCTTTCTGCTGGAGAGGTTGCGGTCAGAAGGGTGATTCCTTACATATTTGGTGGGAGTGCCCCAAACTTCACCCTTTATGGTCCAGGTGCTTCCGTGTTCTGTCCAAACTAGGTATATCCCTGCGTAGCTCTCCGTCAGTCGCCCTGCTTCATATTGGTGTCCACGCCCTCCCTAAGCATCATGCTTATATATGCATATACCTCTTTATGTCCATAAAGCATTTAATAGCTTGCGATTGGAAGAAGGAGTCCCCGCCTAGCTGGTCTAAGGTTTGCACTTATATGGCCTATATATACGCCATGGAGAAAGACACCTTCTACAAACTAGGTAACTCAGACCTCTTTGAGTTGACCTTGGCCGACTGGAAAGACTCTTATGACATAACTTGGAAACCTAATGTGCTATCCTCTGACTAATTAGACACTTGAATATGACGGATTAGCCTTGAGACTGATATACTTGACATGTAGAAATCCCTCTGAACCCTAACTCTATGACAATCCCTCCCCCTCCTCCCAGAGTGTTTCTCACACAAGGTGGTGTTGTCATACTTATCAGAAGAATTGAAATGTGATTTTACCACCGTCAATATAACCCTTTATATCCTAATAAAATGTTGTAAGTGGGGCAGATTGGCTCCTTATGTTGATATTTGTTATGTATGTATCTTTGTTGCATATCTAATAAAGCTCTTTTGGAAACAAATAAAAAAAAAAATTATGAATAATCATTACCAAGTACCCTCGTAGAAATATGACTTTAAAAAACATTTTTTAAAGATATTATAAGTAGAATTGTATGGAAGCATACATCAGATAGGAATATTCATTATTACGTGTATTATATATACACATTTGAAAGATATCCGAATACCTCTTATGTTTGGTATTGAAATACACATGCTCAGTCAAATTAAATAATACCATAACAAATCGACCAAATCGTTTATTGAGCTAGAAAATTTAAGTGTGTTAAGGAACACTTTAAAAATATATAAGAAAATATATTTCTCTGTAGTATTTTGAAAATAAAACTACGTTTCGGTTGCCTGGTGCCCACGGTGTCCTATGAGGCATTGCGGCCAAAAATATTCAATTAGGGAGAATTTAATTACAAAGTGGCAATTCCCAGTAGCCAATGAGAAGCTAAGGATGTACCCAGATCATTTTCCATTGGGTGATTTAGAAATGAAGGTGGAATTCGTCACAGACAAAAAGACTTTGCAAAGAAGTGAAGAGAAACAAAAAAAGCACTTTGGTTTGGGGCCTGGTTTGGAAATATCTCTGTGTTTGTGATACCCTGTTTGCAAAAATACCTTCATGTATGACTTTGGAAAACTCTGATTAAAAAAGCTGAACTCTCAAAGAAAAAAAAAAAGAATAATTACAAAATTACCTGTCAAATAAATCCTAAGTTACAAATATACCTAACTCTACACTATCAATAAATTAATTAAATAAATTAACTACAATTATCTAAACTAAAATACAATTAAATAAACTAAACTATAGTACAAAAACAAACACCAAATTACAGAAAATAAAAAAATATTACAAGAATTTTAATCTAATTACACCTAATCTAAGCCCCCTAAAAAAAACATCCAGCTCTACCGACGACTACCCGACGAATGACTGGTCCTTTAAATGACGTCATCCAAGGTGGCGTCCCTCGAATTCCGATTGGCTGATTCTATCAGCCAATCGGAATTAAGGTAGGAAAAATCCGATTGGTTGATTTAATCAGCCAATAGAATGCAAGGTCAATTCTATTGGCTGATCCAATCAGCCAATCGGATTGAATTTCAATCCGATTTGCTGATTACATCAGCCAATCGGATTTTTCCTATCTTAATTCCGATTGGCTGATAGAATCCTATCAGCCAATAGGAATTCGAGGGACGCCATCTTGGATGACGTCATTTAAAGGACCAGTCATTCGTCGGGTAGTCGTCGGTAGAGCTGGATGTTCCACGCCGGAGGTCTTCAAGATGGAGCCGCTCATCGCCGGAAGGATGAAGATAGAAGATGCTGCTTGGATGAAGATACCTGCCGGTCCGGATGTCCTCTTCTGCCCGTATAGGATGAAGACTTCTGCCCGGCTGGAGGACAACTTGTGCCCGCATCGGATGAAGAGTTCTGCCCGGTTTGGTGAAGACGGCTCAAGGTAGGGTGATCTTCAATGGGGTAGTGTTAGGTTTATTTAAGGGGGATCAGGTAAGTTTTAGAGTAGGGGTGTGTGGGTGGTGGGTTGTAATGTGGGGGGGTCTTGAATTTTTTTTACAGGTAAAAGAGCTGATTACTTTGGGGCAATGCCCCGCAAAAAGCCCTTTTAAGGGTTGGTAAAAGAGCTGATTACTTTTGTAATTTAGTTTAGGGTAGGGAATTTTATTATTTTGGGGGGCTTTTTTATTTTATTAGGGGTCTTAGATTAGGTGTAATTAGATTAAAATTCTTGTAATATTTTTTTATTTTCTGTAATTTAGTGTTTGTTTTTGTACTATAGTTTATTTAATTGTATTTTAGTTTAGATAATTGTAGGTAATTTATTTAATTAATTTATTTATTGATAGTGTAGGTTAGGATTTATTTTACAGGTAATTTTGTAATTATTTTAACTAGGTAGCTATTAAATAGTTATTAACTATTTAATAGCTATTGTACCTACTTAAAATAAATACAAAGTTGTCTGTAAAATAAATATAAATCCTAAAATAGCTACAATGTAACTATTAGTTATATTGTAGCTATATTAGGGTTTATTTGATAGGTAAGTATTTAGTTTTAAATAGGAATAATTTATTTAATTATAGTAAATATATTTCGTTTGATTTAAATTATATTTAACTTAGGGGGGGTGTTAGGGTTAGGGTTAGACTTAGGTTTAGGGGTTAATAACTTTATTATAGTAGCAGCGACGTTGGGGGTGGCAGATTAGGAGATTAGGGGTTAATAATTGTAGGTAGGTGGCGGCGATGTTAGGGAGGGCAGATTAGGGGTTAATAAAATTTATTATAGTGTTTGCGAGGTGGGAGTGTGGCGGTTTAGGGGTTAATACATTTATTATAGTGGCGGCGATGTCCGGTCGGCAGATTAGGGGTTAATAAGTGTAGCTAGGAGGTGGCGACGTTGGGGGGGCAGATTAGGGGTTAATAAATATAATGTAGGTGGCGGCGATGTTGGGGGCAGCAGATTAGGGGTTTATAAGGATAATGTAGGTGGCGGTGGTGTCCGGAGCTGCAGATTAGGGGTTAATAATAAAATGCAGGTGTCAGCGATAGAGGGGGTGGCAGATTAGGGATTAATAAGTGTAAGGTTAGGGGTGTTTAGACTCGGGGTTCATGTTAGGGTGTTAGGTGTAGACTTAGAAAGTGTTTCCCCATAGGAAACAATGGGGCTGCGTTAGGAGCTGAACGCTGCTTTTTTGCAGGTGTTAGTTTTTTTTACAGCCAGCTCAGCCCCATTGTTTCCTATGGGGATATCGTGCACAAGCACGTTTTTCCAGCTTACCGCTTCCGTAAGCAACGCTGGTATTGAGGGTTGAAGTGGAGCTAAATTTGGCTCAACGCTCACTTTTCTGAGGCTAACGCAGCCATTCAGAAAACTCGTAATACCAGCGTTGGCTTAAGGGAGCGGTGGAAAATAAAAAGGAACGTTTTTACCGACAAAACTCTAAATCTAGCGGTTTGTTTTCTTGGTATCCTTTGTTAAAAAATACACATACAGTAGGTAGGCACAGGAGCAGCTAAGCACCACTGGTAGATAGCTGCTGATTTGTGGCTGCACATATATGCCTCTTGGTTTTGGCTTATACTATGTGTTCAGCTAGCTCCCAGTAGTGCATTTCTGCTCCTTTAGCAAAGGATATCAAGATAATGAAGCAAATTTGATAATATAAGTAATATGGGAAGTTGTTTAAAATGGGATGCTCTTTCTGAATTGATGAAACCAAGATTTGGGGTTTAATGTTTAAGGTTTGACAATCCCACCCCAAGCTTTCAAAGTTTAAGATGTTCCTCAGAAATACACTATATTTACCTATTTTTCTGGCTTTTTCTCAACTAACCTTCTCTATCAGCTGTTCCCCATGCACTTCTATCTATCTATCTATCTATCTATTGGGTTTTTGTAAAGTGCGGCTATTCATCCATAAGGGTTTCAAGGCGCTAGGGGATGCTGCCGTTCATTCAAAGAGTCAGTTCTTGTGGTCTTTTCTGAACTTAGGTAGGGAGGTGACTTGTCTGAGTTGCAGCGGGAGAATGCTCCATGTCTTGGCTGCCTGCTGTGGTTTTCCTGATGTGGGGGATGACTGCGAGGGCTTGGTCAGCCGATAGCAGCTGTCTGGCGGGGGTGTAGAAGGTGATGCGGTGGTTGATGTATTCCATCTGATTCCTTTGGAATCAGATGGTAACTCATGGGCAGGTCTTCCTAGTATGTGTCTAATTGTATTTTTTGCTCTGTAATTATGTACCTTTGTTTATTTATACCAGTTCCTCTCCTCCATTGCTATCCCCTGAACCCCCTTAGCATTTAAACCTAAGAGTCCAGCTGTTTGTAGATCACCTTCTTAAGAGCTGACTACAACAGTGCGACTCTTGGCAGGGCCCTCTACCCATTTGATCCCTATAATTGTTTTGTTGTACTCCACCTTTTTTATAGCGCTGCTAAATTTGTTGGCGCTCTACAAATAACCGATAATAATAATACCTAATGTCACAGTTCTGCAAAATATGTTGGTGCTTGATATCATTCTAATTATTAAAGGGATACTGAACCCATTTTTTCTTCTTCCATTATTCAGATGGAGCATGCCATTTTATGTAACTTTCTAATTTACTCTTATTATAAATTTTCGTTCTCTTATCTTTATTTGAAAAAGCAGGAATGTAAGCTTACAAGCCGGCACATTTTTGGTTTAGCACCCTGGATAGCGCTTGCTGATTGGTGGGTACATTTAGCCACCAATCAGCAAACTGTACCCAGGTGCTGAACCAAACATGTGCCGATGTTATATCAGAAGAGCAAACATATCAGACTAGCAAACGGAAGTGACGTTCTCTCAGCTGTCTGATAAGAAATACGCACTGCGCATGTGCTCCCCTTCCTTAAAGCACTCAAATGGCAGTACGATACGACTCATTAGATTTTTGGACGGTAGCGGCTGTTACCGTGCTGCGCAGTAACAGCTTTTCTGTATTGTGCTTTATTTTATTTTGGTCTATTTTCCTGTTTTAAAAATGTAATAAAGATAATATACTTAAAATAAAGTTGTTTCCTATCCTTACAGGGTATTTGGATTTCATCTTATTGATAATTGGCCTTTAACATCTTTGGAATACAATCCTGGGTGCTGGGTGTGCGTCTTTATCAAGACTGTGATATACAGTCTTGATAAAGGCGCACACCCAGTACTGAAACGCGTAGACATTGACTATCCAGTGTGAATACTATTTGGTTCCAGCAAAGAACCGAAGAACCGCTATAGAAACACTCCCCCCATGACCCAGCTATCAGATTGTGCCTCCGTGAACCATGTGTAATAGACCACACACACGTCTGGGTAGGAAGGATTTGCCGGAAAGTTTGAACGGCAAGACGCCGACTGAAGAGGAAATTTACACCTCGCTACACCTAAATACAGAGGCAACCTTCCCATAACCCAACAACGCCAGAGGAGGAAAGGGATATCGGTAGTCCTGTTAGGGGGAGTATCGTTTCATTTTGTTGCACGCATGAAGTTTTAACCGCTCTGACATACAGAGAACTTTTAAACAGTATTTAAAATCCTTTTGGATACAGTTTTTTAATATAGTTGTGGCCACAACTTTCAACTTTGCTATCAGAAGATCGTCACAGATTGATCTTTTTATACATATCACTTTGTTATCCTGTTCAGGAACTTTTATGATATACGGACACTTGTATGCTCTATACGAACACTTGTATGCCTAGTAGGAATTCTATTCCACAGGAAAACAGCCACTATATGTTGCAATTTCTTGTATATGCATTAACAATTTATATTGTAACAGCTTGAATATCGCTACAGCAATCATTGTTACAACTTTTCTTGCATATTTTTAAACAGTAAAACAATATAATATATTCTTTCATACCGTATTTGTCTCCACTTATACTTTTGTTGGTAAATAGAAATAACGCAATATATATATTTGGTAACGGATATACCACTATTTGAAGCTATATAAGTATTATATACACAACACACGTGCTTTTTTCAGCACATTTATTTAAGAACTCACATAATTAGGAGCACACTTCTAGCACCGACTTCTACGCATTATAGATGTACTATATTCATGTTAATAATTGATTGCAAGCTATAGTAGTTAGATACTCTATACATTTGTGCTCCACAGCACACACATTCACAAGTACTTTTTCAGTACTGAACCATTATCCCCAATTATATGTACACCGACTCTCACGCAATCACTCACTTACAGCAATCATCACTAGATGAAACAGAATTAACACTACACCCTTATCCACTGCTATATATATGTACATATACATATAAGCATTATAACATTTCCTAATCATTTTTGCATCACATATTTATTTATATATATTTTTTTTGCACACTACCTAGATAGTCCAACTCACAGCTCTCCTTTGAGCGCTCCCCACCCCCCCCCCCCCCTTTTTTTTATTTAAACACTTCTCTGGCACCTGTTTCTAAAAGAGGTTACACGTGTCATAAATTTACAGTGTTCTCTAGTATCTATTAATGGGCACACAACCCAGGTAATTTTACTGACCACCCAGCTACAATAGAAGTCAATATTATGCGCAAATTAGGTAATATTCCTTTTTCTCAGTGTTGCACAAATTATTATTTAATCAATGTATGTTAAATTATTCAATTTTGTGCTTTGGATAGTTCGAGTAACATTTATAAATAATAGAAAATGTATAAAATTGCAAAGTATTACACTACCCCCACCCTGGAATTTCATAATGCCACCTGGTTGGCAAAATATTCTGTGGAGAACACTGAATTAGTTAAAGGGACAGTATACACCAATTTTCATATAACTCCATATAATAGACACTACTATAAAGAATAATATGCACAGATACTGATCTAAAAATCCAGTATAAAACCGTTTTAAAACTTACTTAGAAGCACCCAGTTTAGCTTTTTTTAAAAGGTAGCTGGAAAACCCACAGGAAGTTGGAGAAAGCAGACACTCCCCCCTCCCCCTTCCTTTGCATATGAAAAGACTCTTTACACAAACAGGAGTAAGGTTGAGTAGGTATACATCAGTATTCTCCTAAAACTTTGGGGTTTTGTTAGGAGTCTGAAAATCAGAGCACGGTTATTTAAAAATAAGCAAAACAATAAATTTTTTAACAAAAAAAACTTGTATGAGCTATATAAACGGATCATCTACAAAACATTTATGCAAAGAAAAATCTAGTGTATAATGTCCCTTTAAGAAGATAGTAGCAAAAGGCATGCACGTGTCGCCAAAGGCAAGCCCGTCAGCGGCCGTCAGCACCCCGACCGCACCCATCGCCACGAATCTTGGCTCTAGAAACCTCCGCCACTACGACGCCAGCACCCTCTACACGCTCAACACCAGTATATCGTCCGCCTGCCACCATGCATCCCCGACCAACACCTTCGGACCCTTCACCTGCCGCAACTGCTCCTTCCCCTCCCTCCGGACCACAACCCAACCAACCAACCCACCCAAAAACAGCCGCAATTACCTCTACTGCATCTTCCTCAACACCCGCTCCATCCATAAATGCCCTCGAAATTTGGAACCTGCTAGACTCCACCTCCCCAGACGTCGCCTTCCTCCCCGAGACCTGGCTGAACCCCGCATCAGCGCCGGACATCGTCACTGCAATACCCGACGGCTACAAGATCTGCCACAAGGACTGCAGCAACCGACCTGGAAGAGGCATCGCCATCATCCACAAACGCACCATCCAAGTCCCAACCAGCTCCGACGACCACTCATCAGGCCTGGAACACCTACACTTCAAGATCCAAGTCAACCCCAACACCACCCTCCACGACACCCTCATCTACAGACCTCCCAGACCTCGTCCCACCTTCTGCGACTCCATCTCCGACCACATTGCACTCCATGCCCTCGCTTCAATGGACTACATCCTCCTCGGTGACCTCAACTTCCATCTTGACAACCCCAACAATCACAACACCTCCACCATCCTGGAAAACCTCAGAACCATCAAACGGAAGCAACTTGTAAACTACCCAACCCACTCAGCTGGCCACACCCTTGACCCGATCCTCTCCATAGGCAACCACATCTCAGTCAATCCCATCACCAAACTTCCATGGACTGACCAGCACTGCATACACTTCTGCTTCAACAAACTAACCAACCACCTCCGGCAGTACCACCCGCCCCACACGGGTAATTAGTTTGCACTCTATAAGTACCCAATAGATAGATAGTGTATAGCTTGTCAACTTCTGTTGTCAGGGGATATATAGCTCTTAGAATTGTACTCCCTCCTAATTTTCTATATTATTGTACATAAAATGATATACAAAAACCCATTCCTGACTCCTTAAAAAATGCGTAGCTTGATCCTGAATTTTCTTTTTGGATGCTCAGTTTAATATTAATTTGTTAAGGCATCCTTTTATTATCAAGATCTTCTAATATGCGTTTCTTTTAAATAAATATATATATATATATATATATATATATATATATATATATATATACCTGTATGTTTATCTGTTATCTGTTATAATCTGTGTTTATTATACTAGATTATACTGTTAGTATTGTATTCCAAAGATGTTAAAGGTCAGTTATCAATGAGGAAATCCAAATACCCTGTAAGGATAGGAAACAACTTTATTGTAAGTATATTATCTTTATTACATTTTTAAAACAGGAAAATAGACACACAAAAAAATTAAGCACAATACAGAAATGTTGTTAGTGCACAAGGCCGCCACCGTCCAAGAATCTGATGAGTCGTGATGTTCTGCTATTGGAATGCTACAAGGAAGTGGAGCGCATGTGCGGTGCGTATTTCTTATCAGACAGCTGACAAAATGTCACTTAAATTTGCTAGTCTGATATGTTTGCTCCTCTGATAGAACACCAGCTTGTAAACTTACATTCCTGCTTTTTCAAATAAAGATACAAAGAGAACGAAGAAAAATTGATAATAGGAGTAAATTAGAAAGTTGCTTAAAATCGCATGCTCTATCTGAATCATGAAAGAAAAAAAATTGGGTTCAGTATCCCTTTAAGGGACATAAAACCCCAACTTTTTACTCATGATTCAAATAGACTATACAGTTTTAAACATCTTTCCAATTTACTTCTATTATCAAATTTTCTTGATATCCTTTGTTGAAAAGCAGAAAGGTAAGCTCAAGAGCATGCATATATCTGCAGCACTATATGGCAGCAGTTTTGCAAAAGAGTGTTCTACCTTAACAAGAGCACTAGATGGCAGCACTTGTTCCTGCCATGCAGTGATTCAGACATATGCACGCTACCTCTCCCGATATCTCTTCAACAAAGAAGTAAATGAATTCAAAGCAAATTTGATAATAGAATTGGCAACTTTTTAAAAACAAATTGTATACTCTGAATTGTGAAAGAAAAAGGGTTTCATGTCCCTATAATGATAATAATAATGTCCTATTGGATTCGGCCTTCTTGAATAACCATAACACTTTTTGGCTGATGGAATGAAGCATACTATACATTTAAATTCAAGTAACTTTTAAAATATATAGTGAAACATTGTAGTATGGCCATTTTTTTTTTTTTTTCATTCCATTCTTTTTTATTCTCCATTGATACACAGAGCCTGTTTCTATGTATTTTACAGCTGAGTTATGATAGCTTATTGGCTGGAATAAAAATCCTAATTTCTGCTTGGTAAGAAGCGCATTTCTCTCTCTTCACTTGGTTCTTTAGGGCCAGAGGCCAATAAAAAAGTATAGGAAATAAAAATGTCATTTTAGAGCAGATGATTTTGAGGAAGGCTGCAAATATTTTGGGGCCTCAGCACATAAGTGAGAGACCACCTAAGATTTCTGCAGGATAGAATTAAATATTCAAAGTGGCTGGGAGATTTAATTGGAGATGAGTCATAGAAACTCAATTTTTTATAAAAGACACAATATTTTGTCAGTACACTGCCACTAATAAAAAGAAAATATATGTTCTGTGCCTGTATTATTTTTTGCCGTGCAGATTACTTATTATCAGTGAATTTGTGGGGTATATATATATATATATATATATATATATATATACACACCCACACACACACAGTACTGTGCAAACGTCTTAGGCCACCATTTTAGTATAATGACCATATATAATTATTTCTTAGTCTCCTTATTAGAATACAACCAGAAAATACATAATATTTGTATGCAGACCTAAAAAACCCTGAAATAAATAGAAAAAATGCTTCTATAGGCAAAAGTGGCAAGTATTTAGTGTAACCTCCCCTTAAAGGGACAGTCTACCATAGAATTGTTATTGTTTTAAAAGGTAGATAATCCCTTTATTACCCATTCCCCAGTTTTGCATAACCAACACAGTTATAATAATATACTTTTTACCTCTGTGGTTACCTTGTATCTAGGAACCTTCTTCCAGCCCCCTGATCACATGACTGGGACTGTTTATTATCTATTGTCTTAAATTTAGCATTGTTTTGTGCTAAATCTTAAATAACCCCCTGTGCCTGAACACAGTATTATCTATATGGCCCACGTGTACTTTCTGTCTCTTTGTGTTGAAAAGAGATTTAAAAAACATGTGATAAGGGGCAGCCCTCAAAGGCTTAGAAATTAGCACATGAGCCTACCTAGGTTTAGTTTAAACTAAGAATGCCAAGAGAAAAAAGCAAATTTGATGATAAAAGTAAATTGGAAAGTTGATTAAAATTAAAAGTACTATCTGAATAATGAAAGTTTAATTTATACTAGACTGTCCCTTTAAACTTAAGAAATAGCAGGAACCTGGCTCTTGTAAACCTAAATGGAACCCTAATTAATATCATTGCTAACACCTGTATTTGAAACAAGATTAAAGACCAGCGCACAATGTATACACAGCAAACAAATAATAGAGGATACCTGTATTTGTCCTACTATTTCATGTCAAAATGACTGCTGTAAAAAAGGTCTATTACACCAGGTGTGTGCAAGACATGCTTGAGCATTACATACACATGTGGTATTAGTTTAATTAATTGGAAGCTTGCTAATCAGACCAACTTTTAATCACATCATTCCATTCAAAATGTCAAAGATCACATAATTTGACCGACATGAAATCATACTTTTGCATCAGCAAGACCACTTTCAAAAGGGAAATCAGCAAATAATCTGGATACTCAAGATGGGGTATTAAACCTGTTATAAAGAAATTTGAAGAATCAGGAGAGGTGAAGGGAAATAAAGTACTGGAAGGCTAAGAAAACTGTAAAAATTTGATGAGATGACTTCTCAGACATTTTTGGGTCCAATCGTCAACAATATGTGAGAAGAAGAGTTGGAGAGGGATGCAATAATGAGTGCTTGTGGCCTACAGTGAAACATGGTGGAGGGTCTGTCCTGGTTTGGGGCTGTATTTCTGACAGTGATGTTGGAGATATTGTCCGAATTGATGGGATCATGAATGCTGAAAAGTACAGACAGGTTGGGAATGGTTTTATTTTTCAGCATGATAATAATCCCAAATCATATTTGGAGAGAAAACCAGCTGATAAAACACTGACAGTAATGGACTGGCCTCCACAGAGTCCAGACCTGAATAGTATAGAGGCAGTATGGGGTCATCTGTACAGAGAAAAAAATATAAAGACAACCTAAATCTAAAGAAGAACTCTGGGAAGTGCTGAAAGAAGCCAGGTATAATATACCAGAAGATTACTTCAGAAAACTTCAGGACAGTCTCCCCAAAAGAGTTAAAGATGTGCTTAGTGCCAAGGGAGGTCACATTAATGACTGACTTGTGCCTGAAGAAGCCATTTTGTTATGAAAATTGAGTTTATTATATTTTGTGTACATATTTCCTGATTTTCTGTTTGTAATCTTAATAAAGAGAACAAAAAATAAATAAGGATGGTCACTAAAACTTTGCTAAAACAACAAATTTAATAATGGCATAAGACTTTTACACAGTACTATATATATATATATATATATATATATATATATATACACATACATACAGTACTGTATAAAAGTTTTAGGCAGGCATGAAAAAAATGGGTAAAGTAAGAATGCTTTTAAAAAAAAATGTTAATAGTTTATTTTTATCAATTAACAAATTGCAAAGCCAGTGAACTGAAGAAAAATCTAAATCAAATCAATATTTGGTGTGACCACCCTTTGCCTTCAAAACAGCATCAATTCTTCTAGGTAGACTTGTGCAAAGTCAGGGATTTTGTAGGTTGTATATAGTAAGGTGCATGACTAAAACAATTATAACAAAAAAAAAGCTAATGATCATCAATTTAATATGTAGGTTGAAACACAATCATTAACAGAAAGAGCTGTGTAGGAGGAATAAAACTGGGCAAAGAACAGCCAAACTCTGCTAACAAGGTGAGTTTGCTGAAGACAGTTTAATTTTAAAAGTCATACACCATGGCAAGACTGAGCACAGCAACAAGACACAAGATTGTTATACTGCATGAGCATGGTCTCTCCCAAGCAGAAATTTCAAGGCAGACAACGGTTTCCAGGTATGCTGAAAAAGCACAAAGATATGGGAAATGTTAAAGGGACATGAAACCCATTTTTTTCATGATTCAGATAGAGAATACAATTTTAAACAACTTTCCAATTTACTTCTATTATTTAATTTGCTTCCTGCTCTTGTTATTCTTTGCTGAAAGGTTTATCTTGGCAAGCTCAGGAGCAGCAAAGAACCTAGGTTCTAGCTGCTGATTGGTCACTGCATATTTAAACCGATTGTCATTGGCTCACCCATGTCTTCAGTTAGAAACTAGTTGCTGCTCATTCAACACATGATACCAAGAGAATAAAACAAATTAAATAATAGAAGTAAATTAGAAAGTTGTTTAAAATTGTATTCTCTATCTGAATTATGAAAGTTTTTTTGGGGTTTTATGTCCCTTTAAGGAGCATAGACGCAGTGGTTGGCCAAGGAAACTTAGTGCAGCAGATGAAAGACACATCATGCTTACTTTCCTTTGCAATCTGAAGATGTCTAGCAGTGCCATCAGCTCAGAATTGGAAGGATCCAGTGGGACCCTTGTACACCTATATACTGTCTGGAGAAATCTGGTCAGAAGTGCTCTTTATGGAAGACACCTCCAATGTCGAAACAAGGCCAAGCGACTCAACTATGCATGAAAACACAGCAACTGTGGTGTAAAAAAATGACAGCAGGTACTCTGCTGATGAGTCAAAATATTTGGCTGTAGCAGAAGGCAGTTTGTTCGCCAAAGGCTATAGAGCGGTACGAGAGTGTCTGAAACATGACAATGACCCCAAACATACAGCCAAGAACTGTGGTTAGTTCTCAGAGATGTTTGGAACAACCTACCTGCCGAACTCCCTAATAAACTGAGTACAACTGTACCAGAAGAATCAACGCTGTTTTGAAGGAAAAGTGGCCACACCAAATATTGATTTGATTTAGATTTTTCTTCTGTTCACTCATTTTGCAATTTGATAAATGATAAAAAAAATAAACTATTAACATGTCTTTGTTTGAAAGCATTGTTTCTTTGAATTTTTTCGCATTTGACTCAAACTTGTGCACAGTATTGTATGTGTGTATATAATATTATTTATTTATTTATAAAACATTTTACCAGGATTTCTCTTGTTTTTATATATATATATATATATATATATATATTAAGAAAATAAAAATAAAAGAACCTATTTTCAAGCCTCTGTTTATTCTGCAGCCCTAATGTAACTGTTCATCCCAGGGGTCAGGCACCAAACATCAACCAATTAAAGACTTTTATCTCATTAGGCTACTTGGCAGTTTGAAAGATGTAATAGGAAGAATGGTCTTCATAGAGTAAACAAACTATGTCTGAAAGAAAATGACAGCTGTGGCCAGATGTCATGGAAATCTCTCTTTACTGAAAGTTCTAACACCTGAGCTTTTATTTTAGTCATGCTAAACAAGAGAATACAGATCTTCTTGTTCAGTTTACTATACTACATCATGAAGTTTAAAGCTTTCAGCTTCATTGTGTGACATTTAGAGACACAGTTTATCCAGCTTGGTATATGGCTACAATTTCTCTGCAACAATGTCACAGCAACAATAAAACTACAATAAAGTTGTAACAACTGCCACAAAATAACTGTTGTCATTGATAGGGTTACCTGACAAAATGTCAATACGATGTTGCCAGCGGTTTTGTCCCATTGATAGTGCACTCACTGATGGGTGAGAATTATCAAGCTCAGTAAACGAGCACCGGGACACAGAATATACTGTATGGAGATAATCTTGATTATGAAAGAGAGCTTAAATGCTCACAATACAGATATATGATTTTCCAAGAGGAATGTAGACCAGGTGACTATTAGCCTGATACAGATGCACATTTATACAATGATTGTATCACTTTCTTTACAGCACCAATCATACATACCAAGGTGTAAGCAACTTCTCTACAGGAATAGCAAGCATTTCAATGACTATATCTGGACATAATAAAGACATTATCCAGACACCAAGCTACTCATTGTACTAAGCACACATCTCACGTTTACCAGAATAGAGTTGACAAACCAGTGTTTCCAAACGTTCTCTGATTCCTTTTGACAAGGTTTAGTGTTTTGGATTATTCACATCCTCTATCCAATCAACATTTTTGCAACAAATATAAAGCTCTCAAAAACAATGTTTATCATTTGCCAAACAAAGGATTGTCATGATGGTACCAAATGAGTGGACTAGTTTGCAAGGCTTTATTTAAAATTATTACAGTTGTTTTTTGAATAGTTGGACACTGACCCATAAACCCTGTCTAATGTTAATCTTATATCATTATACCTTTCATTCAAGGCTCAATATAGATATTTAATGGAAATGACTTTTCTATAACCAAACTGCACAGTAATCCTTACAGAGGTCAGTCTTCCAGATTGGGATTGATTTAGAATTATTTCAGAATATAGAGCTGGTTGTACTTTCAGGAATCCATCTTACATATATGTATGTGCAATTTGATTATTGCAGACCCATCAACAAATGTATGAGATATCTTTGAACTTTTAAGAACTTTGTACTTTATAGCCATGTCTATGACTTAAAGGGATATTAAACCCCAAAATGTATTTTGTGATTCAGACAGAGGGGGGTAGTTATCAAGCCGTCAACCTCAAATACGCTGGAATTCCGCAGCGTATTTGTGGCGAGGCTGATTCGCTTTAGTTATCAAAGGCTCGAGACCGGCAAAAGTAGAATTTTGTGACGTAAACTTCGATCCGCCGGACTCAGTCCAACACAGATCGATTCTTACGTCACTCCAGATGTTCTGCACACAAGTGCGGCACAATCTGACTACTTTTGCTAGTTATCAAATGACTAGCAGGTACGCTCTGCACTTTTACGGCCCAGCGTACCTGGTTTTCAAACCGCCACCCCTGGAGGCGGCGGATCCCATAGGAATCAATGGGAGTCTGACCATAGCGAAAGTACAAGTTCGCTGCTGACAGACATCCCATTGATTTCTATGGGAGCTGTCTACACCTAACACCCTAACATGTACCCCGAGTCTAAACACCACTACTCTGCCCCCCCTACACCGCCGCAACTAAATAAAGTTATTACCCCCTAAACCGCCGCTCCCGGAGCCCATCGCAAGCTACTCTATACATATTAACCCCTAAACCGCCGCTCCCGGTGCCCCCAAAATAAAAAAAATGCCCTACCCTATTCTAAATTAAATAAAGTTCAAAGCTCTTTTACCTTACCAGCCCTTAAAAGGGCCATTTGTTGGGGCATGCCCCAAAAAGTTCAGCTCTTTTGCCTGTAAAAGAAAAATACAACCCCCCCCCAACATTAAAACCCACCACCCACATACCCCTAATCTAACCCAAACCCCCCTTACAAAAACCTAACACTAATCCCCTGAAGATCATCCTACCTTGAGTCGTCTTCACTCAGCCGAGCAGCGATGGAACCGAAGTGGACATCCGGAGCGGAAGAAGTTAATCCTCCAAGCGGCGCTGAAGAAATCTTCCATCCGATGAAGTCATCATCCAGGCGGCGCTGAAGAAGTCTTCGATCCGGGCGATGTCATCTTCCAAGAGGCGCTGAAGAGGTCTTCTATGCGGGCGATGTCATCTTCCAAGCCGGGTCTTGAATCTTCCTCCCGCCGACGCGGAACATCCTTCTTCACCGACGGACTACGACAAATGAAGGCTCCTTTAAGGGACGTCATCCAAGATGGCGTCCTCTCAATTCCGATTGGCTGATAGGATTCTATCAGCCAATCGGAATTAAGGTAGGAAAAATCTGATTGGCTGATGGAATCAGCCAATCAGATTGAGCTTGCATTCTATTGGCTGTTCCGATCAATGGTTTATTTTACAAGTATTTAGTTTTAAATAGGAATAATTTATTTAAGTATAGTGTAGTGTTAGGTGTAATTGTAACTTAGGTTAGTTTTTATTTTACAGGTAAATTTCTCTTTATTTTAGCTAGGTAGCTATTAAATAGTTAATAACTATTTAATAGCTATTGTACCTAGTTAAAATAAATTGAAAGTTGCCTGTAAAATAAAAATAAATCCTAAGATAGCTACAATATAATTATTATTTATATTGTAGCTATATTAGGGTTTATTTTAAAGGTAAGTATTTAGTTTTAAATAGGATTAATTTAGTTAATAATATAAATATTATTTAGATTTATTTAATTAATATTTAAGTTAGGGGGGCGTTAGGGTTAGTGTTAGACTTAGGTTTAGGGGTTAATAATTTTATTACAGTGGCGGCGGTGTAGTGGGGGGCAGGATAGGGGTTAATAAATTTATTATAGGTGACAACAGTGTAGGGGGGCAGGATAGGGGTTAATAGGTTTAATATAGGTTGCGGCGGGTTCAGGGAGAGGCGGTTTAGGGGTTAAACTATTTATTTAGTTGCGGCGAGGTGCGGGATCAGCAGGATAGGGGTTAATAATTTTATTATAGAGGGCGACGGTATAGGGGGGGCAGGATAGGGGTTACTAGGTATACTGTAGGTGGCAGCGGTGTCCGGGAGCGGCGGTTTAGGGGTTAATACATTTATCAGAGTTGCGGCAGGGTCTAGGAGCGGCGGTTTAGGGGTTAATACATTTATAAGAGTTGCGACGGGGTCTAGGAGCGGAGGTTTAGGGGTTAGTAACTTTATTGAGTTGCGGGAGGCTCCGGGGGTGCCGGTATAGGGGGTAGAACAGTGTAGTTAGTGTGAGTGCTTAGTGACAGGCTAGCAATAAAGCTGGGAAAAAGCCGAAGAGCAGCGAGATCGGATGAGTGATAACTCTCACAGTCCGCTGCTCATCGCCCCCGCGGCTTTTTGACAGCTTTATTTGATTACTTAGGCGAACATATTCAAGGTCCGCGGCTGCGAAGGTAGGCGAGCTTAGGCGGGCGTATTGGGCCGGCGAAGGCAGAAAAGTAGACGGCTTGATAACTACCCCCCAGAGAATACCATTTAAAAAAAAAAAAACAACTTTCCAATTTACTTCTATTATCAAATTTGCTTCGTCCCCATGATATTCTGTACTGAAGAGATACCTAG
Source organism: Bombina bombina (assembly GCF_027579735.1). Classification (NCBI taxonomy): domain Eukaryota; kingdom Metazoa; phylum Chordata; class Amphibia; order Anura; family Bombinatoridae; genus Bombina; species Bombina bombina. The sequence goes on from NC_069504.1 coordinate 1,052,287,936, forward strand.
GTAGGCAGGAAATATTGCTGCCATCTAGTGCTCTTGCAAATGGGTAAAATTCTTTCAAAACTGCTGCCATATAGTGCTCCAGAAATGGGCCGACCCTGGAGCTTACGTCCCTGCTTTTCAACAAAAGAGAATGAAGAAAATAATAATAGAAGTAAATTAGGAAATCGCTTGCTATATCTGAATCATGAAAGAAAAAAATTGGGTTTCATATTTTGTCTAAAAATTACCTTTGTATGCCTCCATTTCTGAAGTTCCATTAGAAAAACACAGGTTTTGAGACCTGTTCTGTACTTTTTACCAAAGGTAGTCAATATTCAGAATATTCATTCTAAGAATGGCATAATATATATATTTTTCTGCAAAAATTATAAGAATTCTAAAGTAATGGCTGAGAGAAAGCATTTGCCGAATCAGCATGGACAGAGGGGATCCGTCATACTGTTGAAGGTGACCAAGTAGCCCGGTTTGAGTGTCCCAGGCTCACATGGAATAGATTGGGGCTAGATGGTGGGACCTCATTAAGACTCCATATCCAATGCACTCATTCTCAGTCAGGAGGTTGTGTGGTCTAATTTAGCAGTCCTGTCTAAGGAAGCCTGCACAAAAGAATCAGTGTAGGATAAAAGAGAACCTTTGAAGTAGTCAGCACAGTGGCCCTTATCAGATCACATAGCTGTACCTTCTGGAGTTGATAACTTTTATGGTTACTTACATAATTTTTATGTTATGAACATGCCTAGACATTTTCTGCCTATACATACCTATATACTTGTAGCGATTACTAATAACTATTTATTTTGTATTTACCATACCCTAAATGTAGTATCTATGTGTTACTAACATTGAACTTACTGGTGTTATCTCTAAAGAACTAGCACAAATACTCAATAGGTGCAACCTCATCTTTTGTTTAGAGGTCCCTATGGAAGAGATGCCATATAAGTTAAGATATGTAGTGAGTTGAAACTAATTATTCTAAGTTAGAACATGCTATCAGTTTCATTTTACAGTTGTTATACTTTTTCTAGCTGTTTAGACCATAGCAAAGTGCCGCCAGTGGCCGGGGTGGCATGATTGCACTGCTTTATGTAAGATGCTGCATACTTAAGCTAAGAATATAAGGAGAGATCTGATATATGAGTAGGTTTATGAACCTCATCATATAATACTTATACTTGGAATTATACTTATACTTGGAACATTAGGACTATAGATAATGCCAGAATAGTTAAACTACTACTTAACTGATAACTCCTCTTAAATGTCTTATAATAATTTATTTTCTTTATTATTCTTTATTTGAGACTTTTATGTACACACATTTATTGAACTTCCAAATTAAAAATAGTTCATAGGGAAAAAATGGGTATGCCAATAAATAGATCTTACGTGTTTCCTCCCTCTGCCGTAATTATAGATACTGCTTAAACATTATTAGCATATTCAATTAGCTCATTGGTGTCAGGGTTTTTTTCCTGTTGTTTGCCATGTGCTGCTGGCAGCCATTTTACTCACCTCTCTTCCTGACTATGGTGCATTGTGGGGGATGCTGCTCATTTCCTACACTTCCTTTTATGGCCAGACTGGTATGCATCATCCATTTGAGACAGGATGCAGTCTCAGAATTGTGATGTCATCACTTATTATTTAAAGGGCCTCTGTTCAGTATGCTTTGCCTTTGCGTTGTCTCAGACCTGTTTGTGAGAGTTCCTGTGTATTACCTGGCTGCCTGACGTCCTTCCTGGTTCCTGATCCCTGGCTTGTTCCTGACTCTGCTGTTTTCCTTGTTCCTGATTCCGGCTCTTGTGACTATTCGCTTTGGCTCCTGACTCGGCTCGTCTGACTTCCAGCTCTGGTTTTGACTCCTGGCTTGTTATTTGACTTGTGGACTTTTTATTATTTTTTGCTATTAATAAAGGTGTGATTATTTTTGCACTTCTCGTCTCAGTCTTATTCCTGGCACCCTGACAATTGGCTTCACATTAATTAGTGCTTTACTTACCCATCTAACTATATACACCAAAGAAAAACAGCAATCAGTTCAGGTGCTTGCATAGAAATTTATTTGTGCTTGTAAATACAGGGGTAAGTACAAAGCAAGGTGAAACCCCAATTCTGTGAAGCAGAATGCCTCTTACGCATTTCGTGTCAGAGAGGTGTGGTAATGCAACTAATCAGTTATTTTACTGCATATTTAACTATTATGGGGGCAGTTTATCAAAGCATCAAGTGTGAATATGATGTAATTCTGCATCAAATTAAGTGCAAAATTGATACACCAAAAATAACAAGGTGTCAACAATGTAGGTCAGTTTGCTCTGGCTAGATTAGTTGCAAATTGATGCTTGCATTATTTGAGCATACTACTGGTAATCCGCCTTTACATACGATTCTATTCGACCAAATAAAAATGTATGAAACATTCAACTGGTACGCTTGCATCTCGATTTACGCAGTGAACCAGATTTTTAATCCGCCACCTTTGATAACGCAAATTCCATAGGAATCAAATGGATGTTACTAGACTATAAAAGGGTGTGTCTACCAACAAAGAAAGGTTTAGTTATATGCTGTTTGTCCTCTCATAGAGTAATTAACAATGAACATGATTAATGTCTTTACATTTGCAATACTCATTCAAGCAAATATATATATATACTGTACCTATACAATGATCAGCATGTCCATTTACAATTGCTATTAAGTGTTTGGATAATAATACAATATTTATATAGTTCTAAAATATAAAAAAAATAATTGAAATATGTAATTGAATATGGCATAAAGTAAAAGCAATATTGGCCTCGATCCCAATCTATGGGCTGCATCTTTTTCAAATCTTTTTCGGGGCCACTTTTCAATTCAGTAAAATCACTATAGCGTGTTTTTGGCTTATTCCTGAACTTGCAAAGGGGTTTTTAAATCCTTCATAAAAGTCCTATTTCTACTTTAAGACCAAAAATGTCTCACCGATCACAATATATTTTCGAGTCACTTTTCAACAACTTTTTTTTTCAACAACTTAAAGACTGCTGCTTCATAACTTGTCCGTCTGCTCTGAGGCTGCAGACATCAATCCACCCGATCCTATACCATCGGGCTGATTGACACCCCCTGCTAGGGGCGACATTGCACAAGTAGTTCACTAACACTGCTTGAGCAATGATAAATCGATGTGTGATGGACATGATACGCTACATCGCATCATGTCCGCTCGCATTTTAATAAATTGCCCCCCATGGTATTGATTCACTAAAGCTCCGTTCATCTCTATTGGAGAGGCTGTATACATTGGAGAGAGCGCACATTTACATATGTATAGGTAAATATGTATATGTGCTGATTACATGATATCATGTACAGCTAATGGGATCAGCAGGAATTGTTATTTCAGGAACCAATCATCTACAAATGGCGTGTTTTCAATTTGCATTTTAATATTTGAATCCCACTCATACTGTTGTCATTGTCACTAACAGTACTGACGTCTTTTAAAATGGGTTTTAAAAGGAGATTGCACAATCACAACTTTCATTGTTAACTACTGTAATCCGTTTCCATCCGCACCACTGCTAATCCATCTGAATGCATGTTTTAGGTTGTCAGGATAGGCAGACTATGCACTAATTTTCTATTGCTATATGGTTGCTTTAAATATTGACAATTGGTGCGCTAATGTTAGCATGGGATGTGATAACCTATATTCCGACCACGCTAACCCGCATATTACAAGTTTAAAGTAAATGGTTGCATTTGAGCTCAAACAAAACTTTATTTTGTGCAACTTCAGACCTGGCGTAAAGTGTCAGTGTTAAAAACATTTTTAATAAAACACAAGAAAACATATTTAAAAAGCTATTACAGTACACTTTCTGATAAGAAAAAAAACATTAATAAAAATGTTTTATAAGTGTTAAAAGGCATATAGTATATGAAAAGGTATTTGACTGGGAAGAGCTAAAATGTGTATATATTGTATATACAGTACATATGTGTGTGTGTGTGTATATATATATATATATATATATATATATATATATATATATATATATATATATATATATATATATATATATATATATATATATATATATACACTAGAGCACAAAGTAGACGGAGCACCAACTGGGAGTATAAAATTTATAAAGTTTTTTGACCAACAATAAATTTGTATAAGTCCATAAACCAGGCTGAACAAAAAGTACAAGAAGGTCAACAATTAACAGCTGACACGTTTCGGCATATAGCCGTAATCAAAGCTGCTGGCCATCAATTCTAAAAGACTGCCATTTAAAACAACAAACTGCCTCTTATTGGACAAAAGATTAATTGCCACTTAATCGCTCATAGCGTAAGGAATACATTAAAGCAACAGTACATAGACCATACCAAAAGAACAAAGGGAGAAAAGGAACATATTAAGCACTTCTAATGCATAAATAGAAACGTGAAAATATATATAAATAGCCTAAGTTAATAAGTGATAATAATAATATGCCCATGAGACAGTAATTCATTACAGATCATAATATTTAATACAACTGTCATAACTAGTTAAGTTGATTAATTACACTTATTTTATTTTCTGGGTTATAACTTTAGAGTTAGAACATGCTAGAAGGGTTGAACATTGTTAAAGGGACATAATACTCATATGCTAAATCACTTGAAACTGAAGCAGTATAACTGTAAAAAGCTGACAGGAAAATATCACCTGAGCATCTCTATGTAAAAAAAGGAAGATATTTTATCTCACAATTTCCTCAGCTCAGCAGAGTAAGTTCTGTGTAAAAAGTTATACTCAGCTGCTGCCCAGCTGCAGGTAAAAAAAAAATAAAATGAAGAAATGAACAGCAGCCAATCAGCATCAACAGTGCGAAGGTCATAAACTCTTTTACAGTGATCTCATGAGATTTCACTTAACTCTCATGAGATTTCATAGTAAACTTCCTTACACTGAATAGGGAAATAAGATGAGTGTGCACGTAAGCTCACTCTCTTAGCTGTCCCGGGACAGGCATACTGATTTGCTGCTTAGAAGTCCTTTACAATGGGATGTGGCTACTGAGGAACTTTTGAGGTAAAATATCTTTCTTTTTTACATAGAGATGTTCAGGTGATATTTTCTAGTCAGCTTTTTACAGCTATGCTGCATCACTTTCAAGTGTTTCAACATTTGGGTATTATGGCCCTTTAAACACTATATAGAGCCTCTTTTATGTCATTCTTTATCTATATAGTCTTACCCTACTACCTTCTGGTTAAAAAATAACACATTACTTATTTAGACCCCGGGACTGATAGTTAGTGTATTAGTGTTATTAAAAAATACATATGTAATGAGAAATAACTAAATAGAGCCTCTTTTATATAATTCTTTATCTATATAGTCTAACCCTACTACCTTCTGGTTAAAAATAACACATTACTTATTTAGACCCCAGTACTGATAGTTAGGGGATTAGAGTTATTACAAAATACATGTGTAATGAAAAAAGGGGCCAGATCTGGACAGTACACCACTTAAGCTAGGGAGATGAAAATTGAAAATATAATAAGAGGTCTCTAGATGGAACCTTATTAGATTATAAAGGCCTAAAGAGATGTGGGGAACTACTGCCAAACATAATCTGAATTAAGTCCCTCAGGGTATCTAGTTTTTATTTTAAAGATCCAAAAGATCTCTCTTTTGGCCAGCAATTTTTCTCTGTCACCTCCCCTACATGGGGTCAAAATTCTTTCAATACATGACCATCTAAAGGTGTCTGATCTTATGTTGTGTTTATGTGCGAAATGCTGTACCAATTGACTACAAGCAGTACCACTTTAAATACTAGACAGGTGTTCCCTGACCGTAGATCCCACCTCACGTGTGGTGAGACCTACGTACTGCTTTTCACATTCCACACACGTTATAAGATAAACAACAAAAGTGGATCTACAGTTTAGACAGGACTGTTTCTGGTAAGTTTGCCCTGTAACTAATGATCTAAACCATTCACCTGTCTGTACCTTTTCACAGGCCACATATGTACTGTTGTGACATTTATACATGCCTTTTGAGGCCAACCATGATGACTCCCTCTTTGTTTGTTAGAATTGATGGCCAGCAGCTTCAATTATGGCTCTATGCCGAAACGCATCAGCTGTTAATTGCTGACCTCCTTGTACTTTTTATCCAGCCGGGTTTCTGGACTTTTATAAAGTTTTTTGACCAACAATAAAATTGTATATTTTATACTCCTAGTTATTGCTCCGTCTATTTTTTGGTCTAGTTTCATGATTGACCTGCTTCAGTGTAGCACAACCGGAGAGTCACTTTACCCGCTATTCACGCCACAAATTTGAGAAAAGGAGCCGACCCGCCACTGGACCAATCAAAGCGGAGCTGGTTGTACACCCCCCCCCCCCCGTTTTCGCCAATACCGGAGTTAGTACATTTGGCACTCACGTTCAGAGGGGAGGAGCCGCTTCCTTGTTGGACCAATCGAAGAGGAGCCGACCAAACGCACCCCCACTGATGTCATACGGAGCTTGCGGTTGGGACGCTACGGTGAGAGAAGTTTCTCACAGCGGACCGGTGGGCACTTGGTGCTGAATAATCAGCTGTTAGAGCCGAGTGAGCCCTTTGAACACTGCACCCAGGACTATGGTGCTTTAGTTTATATATATATATATATATATATATATATATATATATATATATATATATATATATATATATATATATATACAGTATATATATATATACACACACACACACACATATGCCTGTGTGTGTGTATATATGTATATACATGTGTTTTTATGTGTTTATATGTGTAAATATATATATTTACATTAAAATATCAAGATATATCTACCTATATATATATATATATATATATATATATATATATATATATATATATATATATACACTGTTGAGCCCTCTCCAGACAAGAAATATAATTTGTAATCAATTTATATTTTGAATAGAAATACATTACATCCTAATGTTCTTCAATTAGTAGAAATTCTTATTTGTATTTTAAAATAGATAATTATATATATTTATCTGTTTATATATCTATACCTGTATATATTCATATAGATAGATATATATTTTACTAAGTCTATGAAGTCTATGGGGAGAAGTTAGCATGGTTGCAATATCTTATGTCCTGAAGATAGCGTGACTGATCTTTCACTTGCGAGCTAACTTTTTATTTTCAACGAGTGCTAACCCACCCACAGTATTCTTTTACTTTGAGCGTAGTTAGAACACAAGCAAAAAAATATTTAGAGCACCACTTGTAATCTGGCCCATAGTTTGTTAAAATACCTTTTCCATTTTGGCATAAAATGAACTAAATGGAGACTACAAGTTTCTATGCAAATAAATGAATTTTAGCCTTGCTATATTGTATCTACCTAGGAGACATAATGCCTTTTTGACAGGATTTTTATAGGGGATGCAGCTCCATGTACACTTAGTCCAAAACAATTTCCCAGAGTCCCTTTCAAATTGCTTGCACCTACATTATTGAACTCATGGACACGAATGCTTATTCCAGTTTACAAGTTCACTATTGTTGGCACAAAACATGCTAAATTAACTATCAATGATAATGTGTTTAAATACTTTTTTTTCAGTTAACTAATAATGGCCTTGATTACAATCGATCAGCGATTTAAGTCCGAAAAGGCTTTTTGCCTTCTGACCGAATTGGTCGCCGAGTTTCTTGAGTGATCTCAGTGTTATATTGTTTTTTTTTGTTAAAACCCACTGCAGCAAACAAGTTTTCAACTGAAAAGCTCCCAAAAAAGACTTTGCGTGTGTTAAGTAGCTATTTTCAAAATAGAAATGGGGAGGTCTCCCGAAACTGATACAATAACATATTCAAGCAGGAAATACTCATTTGCGTGTGTGACAGTAATCACAATACATCCGATTCCTCAGCACTCATTAACCATATGAATGACATAGGTATTTTGGCATGATGGGTATACTTCTATAGTCACTTCAGGACCCCAATATCTACAAATGGCCTGTTTTAAATTTTTATTTTTCATTTTAAGCCACATGTGCACTGTCAATATTGTCACTAACATTACTGTCTCGTTTTAAATAGTTGGTTTTTTTAAAGATCACGTAATTGTTACTTTCATATTGCAATCTGTTTCCATCCGCACCCCTACAAACCCATCTGAATGCATCTTTTAGGTTGTCAGTATGGGCAGACCGTGCACTATTCTAATATTGCTATATGGTCACGTTTTAATTTGCAACCTACTGAAAAGAGCCAAGGTGGTCCCAGGGGTGGCAATAGGTAATTCCAGGTTGGGAATGAGCCATCCAAGACTGGAATCTGGTCAGTCACAGGTTCATTGTGTGAAATGGGCACATTGATATGATAGGAGGGACAGTGTAAGAAGTCCTGCACAAGGGCCACCCTGTAAATGGATCATGTTTGGGAGCTCTGCACACATGTACACTATACACTCCTGGTTTCCTTGGTATTTCTTATGAATACTGAGAACACAATTCCTTCGGTTTTAACTCAGGAAGACTCAAGATTTTTTTTTTTAAATATTAAAATTTGAAACACTAGGAACATGTTAACTTTGGAAACAACTAAGGATCACTTAGCACAACCTCCCTAGCACAGTGCACACAGCAGTTGTCTCACCAGCATGCACTGATACATTAGTACACCTTTATTCATAGAAAATAAACACACTGTGAACTATTCACTAAACACAGGTGAGAATCAGGATTAGAACTACCATTGGTGCAGCAGGTGCAGTGGCCCAGGTGATGGCAGGGCCCATAGCAGACAGTCTATACATAGGCGTCTGCATTATGTGTACAATCCTAATGTAGGGGAGCCTTTTATTAGTGCAGGTTGCAGATCTATGAGACCAGTGTGAAGCAAAATCTGAGAGGTGTACACCTTTGTGTTCACAAAATGGCATTCATTTGCTACCAGCTGTTTGTGAAAAGACCCTGGAAAGCTTTATCAGAAAGAAAACTAATGGTCAAATTTAAAATGGGCATGAGTACATTTTATATTGTTAATGGAATGTTTGTAGTAAAAGTTAGTTTCTGTTTCAGGAGTATGTGTGTATATGCTGTGCATGTCCTGTGCACCCACAGTCAAACACTGCGCCTGTTGCCAACAGTGGTACAATCTAATTAGACTGTTAGGGGCCGAATTATCAAGCTTCGAATGGAGCTTGATGCCCCTGTTTCTGCGCGAACCTTCAGGCTTGCCGGAAACAGCAGTTATGAAGCAGTGGTCTAAAGAACGCTGCTCCATAACTGATCCTCTGCCTCTGAGGCTGCAGTCTTCAATCCGCCCGATCCTATACGATCGGGCTGATTGACAACCCCTGCTAGCAGCCGATTGTGAACTGCTTGTGCAATGATAAATGTCGATAGCGTATTCTGTCGGCATTTATCGATGTGCGGCGGACATGATACGCTACATCGTATCATGTCCGCTCGCACTTTAATAAATCGGCCCCCTAGTGTGAACAGTTAATGTGAAGCAGTATTTATAAAGAGCTGGTTACAAATTCATTAGCTTTTAGACTTGACAGTTGGCTGAAAAACAACAGTTTCAGATTAATGGTGGTCTTAAAATGCTAAGTGGTAACATTTGCCTAAACTATCAGTTTCAGGACTGTATAAATATCTGACATTAACCAAATACCAACTTCATAAGTAATAAATGATTTCCCAGCTCATAATCTTTGCTAATCCGTGTCTTATGACCAAACAGTTTACAAGTGTATGAGCTTTGACCTGCTGTGCTTTGCAGAGGCATAATACACTTGTTGTGTATAACTATAGTATAAGGATATGATATTATAGAATAAAAGCCCTATTAAAAGCACAGTCATGCCATGATAATTATCCTGCTTCACAGCTATCTCTCAACCTGTTCATAATACAATTATTAAAATATTGTACACATATTAACACATAAATATATATATTAGAGTAAAAAAATCCATATTCACTCTATATAAAGCACTTTAGTACCATATTATTAATTTTTTAAACACCCCGCATCACCTCACTTTAAAAAATAAAAATGCTTATCTTTATTTGAAATGTATATGCACAGTAATCTTTATTTTGGGGGCAATTGGGGCATATTTTAAATTTTAACTTTGAACCAGAGGTCTGACCTCGGGTTAATTGCGCTAAGTGCAAAGTGAAACCGCGAGCTTGCGTGAGCATTACCCAGTCACTTGTAATGGCTGGTTATTTAATGTGCACCCCATAAAGGGGCAAATGTGTCTTCTGTTTGATATTAACCCCTTAATGACGTAGTTTAGCCCTTAAGGACCACAGCCATACCCTGTACGGTGCTGATGTCCTGGGTTCTTACAGTAGCGGTCTCGTCATTAGCCCCACGAGTGAGGCAGTGCAGAAATAGCAGTACGGAGGCCATATTGGGTATTCCTAAAATCAGCACAACATAAAGAATTTATGTACAGATATTTTTCTTTAGCAGCATTAGTTACGTAGAAATGGTTATAAAAAGCACTGCAAAACAAAAATATTTTTTTCTTTTCATTTCAGCCCATTTTTCAGCATTAAATTTTTATTTATAGTTATTTTATGTACTCATAAAGAATATCATAAGAAAGGCCTGTTTCTTATGATACACGCCAAAATTAAAACATGTTTATTTTAATAATGAACTTAGTTAAAATACATAATATACTATTATACTATACTAATACACACAAACATACTATACATATGTATGTGTATATATATATATATATATATATATATATGTGTGTGAATATACAGGTATGTATATATATATATATATATATATATATATATATATATATATATATATATATATATATATATATATATATATATATATATATATAGGCATGTAGAACAAGCGCACTCCAAGGGAACTTTAAACAATCACTTTTATTTAGTTAACGTTTTCGGACATAATATAGTCCGTCTTCAGACCAAAAGTGTTTACAAATCACTTACCCTTCACCCATTAAATACACCAAACACCAAGTGAACTGGCCGTGTATAATTTAAATCTAACGAAATAAAATAAATCTTATTAAATAAATTATTCCTATTTAAAGCTAAATACTTACCTGTAAAATAAACCCTAATATAGCTACAATATAAATAATAATTACATTGTAGCTATTTTAGGATTAATATTTAATTTACAGGCAACTTTGTATTTATTTTAACCAGGTACAATAGCTATTAAATAGTTAATAACTATTTAATAGCTACCTAGTTAAAATAATTACAAAATTACCAGTAAAATAAATCCTAAACTAAGTTACAATTAAACCTAACACTACACTATCAATAAATTAATTAAATAAAATACCTACAATTATCTACAATTAAATCAACTAAACTAAATTACAAAAAAAAACAAAACACTAAATTACAAAAAATAAAAAAAGATTACAAGAATTTTAAACTAATTACACCTAATCTAAGCCCCCTAAAAAAATAACAAAGCCTCCCAAAATAAAAAAAATGCCCTACCCTATTCTAAAATAAAAAGTTTACAGCTCTTTTACCTTACCAGCCCTTAAAAGGGCCTTTTGCGGGGCATGCCAAAAGAAAACAGCTCTTTTGCCTGTAAAAAAACATACAATACCCCCCCAACATTACAACACACCACCCACATACCCCTAATCTAACCCAAACCCCCCTTAAAAAACCTAACACTAAGCCCCTGAAGATTTCCCTACCTTATCTTCACCACGCCGGGTATCACCGATCCGTCCAGAAGAGGCTCCGAAGTCTTCATCCTATCCGGCAAGAAGAGGTCCAGAAGAGGCTCCGAAGTCTTCATCCTATCCGGCAAGAAGAGGACATCCGGACCGGCAAACATCTTCATCCAAGCGGCATCTTCTATCTTCATCCATCCGACGAGGAGCGGCTGCATCTTCAAGACCTCCGGCGCGGAACATCCTCTTCTCCCGACGACTAGACGACGAATGAAGGTTCCTTTAAGGGACGTCATCCAAGATGGCGTCCCTCGAATTCTGATTGGCTGATAGGATTCTATCAGCCAATCGGAATTAAGGTAGGAAAAATCTGATTGGCTGATTGAATCAGCCAATCAGATTCAAGTTCAATCCGATTGGCTGATTGGATCAGCCAATCAGATTGAGCTTGCATTCTATTGGCTGATCAGAACAGGGGCAGATTAGGGGTTAATAAATATAATATAGGTGTCGGCGATGTTAGGGGCAGCAGATTAGGGGTACATAGCTATAATGTAGGTTGCGGCGGTGTCCGGAGCGGGAGATTAGGGGTTAAAAGTGTAATGCAGGGGTCAGCGATAGCGGGGGCGGCAGATTAGGGGTTAATAAGTGTAAGGTTAGGGGTGTTTAGACTCGGGGTACATGTTAGGGTGTTAGGTGCAGACTTAGGAAGTTTTTCCCCATAGGAAACAATAGGGCTGCGTTAGGAGCTGAACGCTGCTTTTTTGCAGGTGTTAGGTTTTTTTCAGCTCAAACTGCCCCATTGTTTCCTATGGGGGAATCGTGCATGAGCATGTTTTTGAAGCTGGCCGCGTCCGTAAGCAACGCTGGTATTGAGGGTTGAAGTGGCGGTAAATCTGCTCTACACTCCCTTTTTGGAGCCTAACGCAGCCCTTCAGAGAACTCTCAATACCAGCGTTGTTTAAAAGGTGCGGTCGAAAAAAACACGCGTAGCTAACGTAAATAATAGAAGAAAATTGGAAAGTTGTTTAAAAGTGCAATTTTCTCTTGGATGTCTTCACACTACCTCCAACTCAATCTGTCCAAAACTGAGCTGCTTCTTATTCCCCCCTCTTCGAGACATCCGACACCTGACATTTCTCTGATGGTTGGAGACTCTATTCTCAACACCTCACCCCAGGTCCGCTGCCTTGGGGTCACACTAGACTCCGAACTCACATTCAACCCACATATACAAACGCTTACCAAATACTGCTGTTCACACCTACGCAACATTTCCAGAATTCGTCCCTTCCTTACTCAAAATACTACAAAAATACTTATTCATTCCCTCATCCTGTCACGCATTGATTATTGCAATCTACTCTTAAATGGCCTTCCAAAACACCACCTCTCCTCCCTCCAATCTATTATGAATGCTTCTGCTAGACTCATCCACCTAAGTCGACGATCTACATCAGCTGCTCCGCTCTGCCAGTCTCTACACTGGCTCCCCATACACTCCAGAATACAATTTAAAGTATTAGCCCTAACCTACAAAGCACTCAACAGTCTAACTCCCAACTATATTTCCTCTCTCATCGTGAAATACTCCGCATCCCGTCCTCTTCGATCAACCTCTGACCTGCTCCTGTCCTCTGGAACTCTCTACCCCGCTCCATCAGACTGTCTCCAAGCTTGTATAGCTTCAGTAGATCCTTGAAAACCCACCTATTCAGAGAGGCTTACCATCTCTCCTCCATCCCGCATCCGAACCAAGCTAATACATGTACATGAACTGCTTGACTCACTGTTGCAAATACAACCGATGTAACAAGCTACCCCAACCTTATGTCTCTGCACCCTAAACCTATAGACTGTGAGCTCTCCGGAGCAGGGCCCTCTTCCTCCTGTGCTAGATTTGTTTAGTCTTGTTATGTTTTGTATTGTATCACAAATCTTTGTCATTGTATACCCCTATCATTGTACCCAGCGCTACGGAATTTGGCGGCGCTATAGAAATAAATGATAATAAAAATAAAAGTGTGTGCTCTGTCTAAATCATGCATGTCTAATTATGACTTTGCCGTCTCTTTAACAAATACTATTCAGAAGTTCAATCAATCATGTGGTAGGGAATTTAGTCAATTTTACTTCATAAATACAAATATATTGATTCAAATGTTTCTAATTCGAATATTGCATTATTTGAATATTACATTTACAGCATTAGAAACACTATTACAAATATATTGATTCAAATTTTCCTAAATCGAATACTGCATAATTCAATTTAAATTATGCAATATTCGAATTAGAAAAATTTGAATTGAATATTACATTTTAAGATAGCATTAGAAATACTATTACATTAAACTAATATTAGAATGTTATACAAACATTCAACATTTGAACTGAACGAACAAATGTGTTAAAATTTGTTAAATTTTTTTAAACGTGGCAAAACATTTTCTGCACTAGACCTATCCCCTTCCTTGCTAACTTGTTTCACTTAATGTCTTTCTCATATCTCACCCTGGATGTCCTCTCACTACCTTAAAGGGCCATGATACCCAAATGTTGAAACACTTGAAAGTGATGCAGCATAGCTGTAAAAAGCTGACTAGAAAATATCACCTAAACATCTCTATGTAAAGAAAAGAAAGATATATTACCTCAAAATGTCCTACGTATTCACAACCCATTGTTAAGGACTTTAAGCAGCATATCAGTATGCCTGTCCCGGGACCAGCAAGGGAGTGAGCCTCATACACATTCATGTTAAGTGAAATATCATGAGATCACAGTAAGACAGTTCATGACCTCAGCTCTGTTGATGCTGATTGGGTGCAGTTCATTTCTTCATTATTTTTTTTACCTGCAGCTGCTGGACAGCAGCTGAAGTATAACTTTTTACACAGGACTTACTCTGGTGAGCTAAGCAAATTGTGAGGTAAAATATCTTCCTTTTTTACATAGAGATGCTCGGTGATATTTTTCTGTCAGCTTTTTACAGTTATACTGCATCAGTTTCAAGTGATTTAGCATATGAGTATTATGTCCCTTTAAGCAAAATCTCTCCAACACTGAGCTCCTTATTTATCCCCTTGTTCCAAAATCTGCACCCCCCATTTTCTATAACTGACGATAATTCCATCATTACAATAATCCCACAAGCCCAATGTCTTGGGGTCACACTTGACTCAGATTTTTCTTTCACTCCTCACGTTCAGTTTTTTGGCCAATTCCTGCTGTTTCCACCTTAAAAACATCTCCAAAATTCAACATTTCCTCACACAAGACACAACTAAGATCATTCTTTCCCACCTTGACTACTACAACTCCATCCTCTCTGGTCTCCTTAGCTGCCGTCTAGCAACTTTACAACCCATAATGAATGCCTCTGCCAGGCTCACTCTTCATCTGTGCACCTCTCTGCTAATCTCTTCACTGGCTTCCTCTAGCTTCCAGAATTAAACACAAGAGTCTGACTCTGACATACAAGGCCCTCAATTGCACTTCTCCCCCCTATATCTCAGACCTCATCTCCAGATACTTTCCATAAGACTCTCCCTTAGTTTTGAAAGTTTCAAGCACTCCTTATGGACACTACTTTTCAAGGAGGCGTACAACACATGCTAACCTTTTCTAACCTCAGTGCCTCTCCACCATTGTTATACATTTGAACCGCCTTAGCATGTACGCCTATGAGCCCAGCTGTTTGTAGATCACCGTCATAGGGCCCTCTACCCACTTGACCCCTTTAAATGTTACCTTGTATCTCATGCCTATGTTTATAGTGCTACGGAATCTGCTGGTGCTCTTCAAATAACTGCTAATAATAATAATAACATCTGTCCATATATATATATATATATATATATATATATATCAAACCCTATATACAAATATACAATATACCCACAATCCTCCAGCACATATAGATTTTTTTTCTTTATTAACAATGGTCATCACATACAAAGCACATATATAGGCTTTCTATGGCAGTAACTTGTATAACAACGAGATATGTATGTTCTAAACAATACACGCTAGCATAGGAAATATACAAAATTTAAGGTGAAATTTAGTTTGCATACAGATTATAATACAGTTTTAGATTTATGAAATGTACATTATATCTTGTGTAAACATGTTTTAAAATATGCTCTTTCCACCATCACAAGGTTCACATTCATTAGTGATCCTTCCTGGTAAAATATTTTATAAATTAATAATAAATAAATGTGCTCAGAATATTCAAAGCCCTATACTTTCTTATGGAAGGCTTATCGTCAGTTTTCTTTACAGTGAGGGTGAGCCCACTTTTTTAAAACATTTCACCCAGCAAGAGCTTTGCGAGACTGTCAAGACAGAAATGAAAGTATTTCAGCTGACATGGTGAGCGTTTGAACATAAGACCCTGAGCCCCTGATGTTAAAAGCATTGTGATAATATCGATAATTTAAAAAGGGATCCATCTTGCAATTAAGATTGCTGGTGAAATTTTATAAAGGGCTGAAATCGGTGATTGAGGGCAGTCTTGCAAAGAGGCATTTTACTATACTTTTCTGAGGGAAGTGATGCTTCTTTGGCACTGGCTGAATTTTAAAGGACCAAAAATACACTAGATTTGCATAATCAACAGATGCATTATAAAAAGACAATGCAATAGCACTGAGGGATTGATTTATGAAAGTGCGAGCGGACATCATACAATGTAGCGTATCATGTCTGTCACACATCGATAAATTGTGAACTGCTTGTGCAATGCCGCCCCCTGCAATCAATCAGCCCGATCGTATAGGATTGGGCAGATTGATGTCCGCAGTCTCAGAGCAGGTGGACAAGTTATGGAGCAGCGGTCTTTAGGCCACAGCTTCATAACTGCTGTTTCTGGCGAACCTGAAGGCTCGCGCGGAAACAGGGGCAATTCGGCCCCTTAGTCTGAATTTCAAATGAATAGTAGATTTTTTCTGACAAATTTCTAAGTTATGTCTATTTCCACTCCCCTGATTCATGTGACACCCATCAGCCAATCACAAATGCATATATTCTGTGAATTCTTGCACATGCTCAGTAGGAGCTGGTGACTCCAAAAGTGTATTATATAAAAAGACTGTTCAATTGGAAAGTTGTTAAAAATTGCATGCTCTATCTGTATCATGAAAGTTTAATTTGTACTTGAAGAGTGTCCCTTTAAAAGCAGGATCGCTACCTGTATTAAAGGTGTAATGTAAATGATACCTTTACATAGTATCAAATGACAATACAATCTAAGTGTCAACGGAAACTCAACCCCTTTTATTACAATACATTAGTAAAACTAGGAAATGAATAATAAACCTATAGGAGCTGGTGGATTGGGGGTATATTGTACTTGTGTATACCCTGTGCTATGTATATGTATTATGTTGGTAAATCCTATAATATATATCTATGTAAAGCATTTTTGTTATTTAAATATACATGTTTTGAGCTTTGAGTTTGTTTTTTTTAGCCTTGCACTATGTAAACTATTTTTATAACCACTATAAAGTTTTCACTGTACTGTACGTGTTTTACTTCTAATATTGTGACTGCAGTGTGTATCACATGTATTAATATTGAGCACTTTTGGAAAACTGCAGTTGCAATATTAGAAAGAAAATACGTACTACAGTACAGTGAGAACCGTCAGTTCCAAAAAACATGTTTCACATAGTGGAAAGCTGAAAAAAATACACTTTTGTAAAACAAAATGGAATATTATTATTCTGAACACTTTTTCGTCAGACAGTGATCGTTATTGTTTCCTATGGAAGGCACTCGTCGGGAGAGAGTGGGTTAGCCTACTTTTTTTTATAAAATATTGCTGGACGCATGGATTACGAGACTGGCTAGACAAAAACAAACAAACATTTTTTGTGGGACAATCCTTTTAACATGCATGAGAGAGAACAATGGAAAATGTACATTTTAGCATTTCTTTTTCTCATACCCCCACACTGTAGTCCAGATTACAAGTGGAGCGCTAGTGATAGCACATGGTGCCCTATCAATATTGCTTGACCATGCTAGGATTAGCACACAAATTTATATTACAAGTCCATGATAAAACTGAATAGCCAGAGAATGTTAGGCACGGCTGACATCCCTTGCCTTACCCTATACTTTTAATGGATATTGAGACCATGCTAAACATCGCTCATATTACAAGTTGAAAGTTATTTTTGAGCTTGAGTGCAACACATAATAGCAGTATAAAACGTAGCTGGACTTGACACCTGAAGTAAAGGGTTATAGAGATACTTGAAATACCTATGTTCTTCACTTAGAAGAATGTTCTTTTTAACCCTTTCATGACAGGGTTAATTTGACGCTAGACCATGATCGCATCCTGGAAGCGCCGTTGGCTTCAGGACAATCAAATGGCTAGGACGTTCTATTCCGCCATAACGGTGCGAAATCCCGGCATGGTTAGGACGGAATAGAATGTCAGAACAGCGTTAAAAGGTTAAATATATATATATATCTATTTATACAATATATATCTATCAATATATCTACATTCATATAGATATACAGCTATAGATATATATACAGTATCTCACAAAAGTGAGTACACCCCTCACATTTTTGTAAATATTTCATTATATCTTTTCATGTGACAACACTGAAGAAATGATACTTTGCTACAATGTAGTGAATGTACAGCCTGTATAACAGTGTAAATTTGCTGTCCCCGCAAAATAACTCAACACACAGTCATTAATGTCTAAAGATATAACAAAGAAAGAAGGCACCACAATAGTGCAGGGTCAATGATGTTATGAAAATCCCCACTCCAAAATCCCGTACTTACAGAATCCAAAGCACTAATACAGTGCTATTCGTGCCGTTTGGGCTCTTACAGTCGCCCAGCAAACTGCTCAACGGTGTACTGTCCGCTCCTTTAGGATAACTTGACACTGTAGCAATCAGTTAGTATAATTATAGTGTGCACAAAACTCACAAACCTCACCACTCATCTAAATGGCAGGAAAGGCTGTAACTGGCCACCAATTAGGAGTGAGATAATGGTGCAAATAATAATATAAAAGTCCGTGGCAAGTCTAGTGTAGATAAAATTAGACTTTATTAAAAACAATATTCAACACCACGTTTCACTGTATCAAACCGTTTTTTCAAGTGTAATACAGTCTCTAAAATAACCACGGCTTATAAATGCTCTTACAGCGTCCACAGGGTCACACTGCGTCTGCGCTCACATTCTACTTTCGATTGGTTTCCATGAGGGGTGTGTTTGCTTACGTCAGACATTCATTCATGTTACTCTTATCAAACTCTCAAGATAGGTCCGTTTATTGACCAATGAGAGAGTAAAACAAACACACTCCCCCATAGTAAGTATACGTTATATCGATACTGGCTCATGTTAGCTCTGATAATTAGTAGCATTGTGTATATAGAATAAGAGCGCAAAGGTCAAGTGTTTCTCCCCTTACAATCTAAGAAAGCATCTCAATCTTAAAATATACGTTATATCGATACTGGCTCATGTTAGCTCAGATATTTAGTAGCATTGTGTGTATAGAATAAGAGCGCAAAGGTCAAGTGTTTCTTCCCTTACAATCTAGGAAAGCATCTCAATCTTAAAATATATAAATTATATATATTAAAATAAAAAAAACAGAAAAATAAAATGGACTTCCTGTTGGAGGTGGAGCATGCAGGTGATTGCAGGTAGCTGCAGGTGCTGAGGACGCTCCACGCCTCAGAGAGGCCCAAATCAATTTCCAACATATGCACTGGTTTCCCTTGGCCATATCCAGGCTTGGGAACATGGATTACGATCCAGCATGGGAAGTTAGAATAGCAGCCTAAAAAGTGCACGGTGGCTGGTGCACGCCATTTCTACAAATACTTCCAGTTGTTAAGCTATTACTATCTCAAGATAAATACGCTATAATATTTAAGGATCTATACCTGAGATTGTCAATACTTCTACCTACTACACCCTGCACCTGAATGGCATCTGTGGAGAGACTCTAAGCCCACCTGCACAAGAGCTGTCTCCTGGATCGAGCTTTACTACACGCTGACACACAGGTCTCAGATCGAGGATCCTGGCACTCACCTGGCTGAGTGCGCGGTGTGCTTGGCTGCGGTCTGTCCGCTCGTTGGCGGTGCTGCTTGGGGCTTTTGGAGTTCCCGGTGCAGGCAAGGAAGGAGTCTCTCTTTGGGGTTGAGAGCGGAGTGGTGGCGGCTTGGAGACCAACGCGAGGAATCTTGGCCCCCTGGTTGGGCAGACAGCGGAGGTGGTCCCGCCCCCTCCAACCTGAGTCATCGGGGAGCGACGCAGTACATCGACCCTGGTTGCGGTGTGCTTGGACCCCCCGCGCCGAGGACCGGCATTTTAGCGGAGGAGAAGCGCTAGAGCTGTACGCTTGTCAGGCTGCAAGTTCCCCCCTGCAGAGGTTTGCCTGTTTTGAAAGCAGCTGGGGTTTGCTTGGAGCACTGGGCATCGAAGTTTGAGCGGTCCGGCAAGTTACCTGGACGGAGAAACAAGGTACTGTGCTTTGATTGTTGCATAAATGCTGGCCCGGATTAATCCTTTTGGGTACACTGTCCCTATTTACACAGCCTGCTGAAGTGTTCTAAAGCTTTTTCTTCACTCGACATATTGGGCCCTGTTGGTTGGAGCCACAGAACGGTTGGACAGCTTAAGTTCGGCTGAAAAGACTGGCTGCGAAGGCAGTAAAGACTTTTCCTGTAAAAATATCATAATTTGAACCAAAGTGTACTAGGAGAAAGTTGTGGACTATTTATGTATGTATATGCTGTCTTAACACAGTTCCCTCTACCTAGACGTTTTGGCACTATTTATATATCATTTATATATACCCTGTAGCAAGTACAAATCTCCTTTTGTCTCAAATTACTGCTTTTGTTTGAATGCAGGCTGTTGGGAGATAATATAAGCATAAAAAGGGGTCTACAGAAGGTTAATAGTTATTAGAATACAGTGGCTATATGAAACTCTCTCTTAACAGCTACGAGTTTAAGGAACCTTTATTTTCAGGCTGAGAAGCATTTATATCTGATACACACAATATAGGGCAGATGCCTAGTTGAATTCACGGTGCCTTATCTATATCCCCAAGGCTCCTACAGGTGTATCTGTGACAAATTAATACCTTTAAATACTAGGCAGTGATTCATATTTTAGCAAATTAAGTTTAGAAGTATATGTTAGAGTGTTCATACATACTCAAGCTACATACAGTGTTCATACATACTCAAGCTGTATGGGGTATCACCTACTGTGTGGCCCTAGGATGGAATCTGGGTTCTCATTTTGACATTTATTTACTAGGGCAGGTGTCCCTACACAAGCTACATTAGGTATTGTTTATTGTGCTGCTTCATATTTTGAAACTGATTTTCTATGTTGTCATCTATTTGCCTTGTTTAGCTGTTTTTCTAAATTAAGAGGACTTGAAGTTATGAATAATTCCCTTACCTGTTAGAGTAAATTATAACGTAGAGATTTGTGGATTAGAAGGGGCATTCGAACAAAAATGTTGTAGCATATTCTGGAGATTAAATTTCTTAACTCATAAGGAAAGCTAGCATTCAAGGAAGGGCTACATATTCAGTTTTACTAAGAGTTTGTCTACTAAGGTATTATAGGTTTTGGATTTACATGCTTCTGCGCTAAATCTTTTAGATAATATAGCACTTTACAGACACTCACTAGCTGAGTTTTGTTCATGGATAAATATATGCAGCAAAGGAACTCCCCCTCCAATATGCCCCCCAAATCCCGAGAAAAGAAGGGGAGCAGCAGGAACTTGGATTCGAGCGCTGTATCCCCTTTGGAAAAAAGCGTCTCTATCCCCTCCCCTAATAATTTGGCTGAATTTGCAGCTGAAGTAGCTAAAATTTTGACACCTCAATTTGATATGATCAAACAGGAGATCAGAAACGAGATTTCAAACCTCACCTTGGAGGTTAGGCAGTTTTCATCCAGACTAGATGAAATTGAGAATCGGATCTCAGATCTGGAAGACAGATTTAATGTTAGTGATCCAATATTGGACTCTCATAGCAAATCTATCACTGCGCTGCAAGCCAAAGTCGAAGATCTTGAGGATCGTTCGAGGCGCAATAACCTCAAAGTGATTGGTCTGCCTGAGTCTCCTGAGTTCCAAGATTTAATGAATTTCGCCACTATCACATTACCACAGGCCTTACAGATCCCGGCTCCTGCTGCTCCCTTTCTGATTGAAAGGGTACATAGGATAGGCCAAAGACGTGAACAGACTGAAGCCTCGAGACCCAGACCAGTAATCTTTAAATTTGTCAACTTTCAGGACAAAGTAACATATCTTAAACATTACAGGAAATGCGGTTCTCTCTCTCTAGGCCCACATAAATTACTATTGTTCCAGGACTTCTCTACAGAAACATTAACCAAGAGAAGGGATATGTCCTTCTTTTATGCGAGGTTACAGAGAGAGAACTACAATATTAGACTAATGTACCCAGCAAAGTTGATAGTGCAGAAAGATGGCAATACATATACACTTAATACTGTTATGGAGGCTGAGACCTTTTGTAGGGAGGCAGGGGTCCCAGGATCTGGTCCCTATCCCAATGGGAGGGGATTTTTTCTTTTTCTTTCCTTTTTTTTTCTTGATCACAGAATCTGAATATTTTACCACTTAGAGTTATTGATATGAGTAATAGGGTCCGTGAATTTGAGAATACGACAGTTTTAGAAATGGTGTTTTTATGTTTGTTTCAGGGTCTGTGTGGGTTATGGTTAGTATGGTTGTTTTTTTTTTTTTTTTTTTTTTTTTTTCTCTCCTCTCTCGCTCGCTCTCCTCTCTCCTCCTTTCGCCCCCACGCGCCTTCCCTCTCGACTCCCTGTTGTGGCGCATAGTGGAGATGGGTCTTTGCTGCACCCCCAGGGTAAAACACAGCAAGATCTTTGACTGCTGGCCATATACTGGATCAGTATGATGATTGGTTCTGAGGATGTATAATCTTAATCTTTTATCCTGGAATATAGGGGGCATTAATTCACCTATTAAAAGAAAAGCTGTGATAAAATACTTGGGCAAATTCAACCCTGACATAGTCCTTTTACAAGAATTACATCTTAACGCTAGTGAAATACCCAAACTTAAATCTAAGTGGGTGGGGGAAGTTGTGGCGGCTCCATTTACCTCTAGAAAGAGGGGGGTGGCAATATTGCTGAACCGTAAGCTAGAATATAGGATAAGTAAGACTGAACTCGATGCTGAAGGGAGATTTTTAATATTGGAGTTGGAAATTAAAGGCATTAGATATACACTCTGTAACATATATGGCCCTAATCAAGTTGACAATAATTTCTGGTCTGCTCTACTTGTAAAATTACATAGTTACATAGGATCAAACTTAATCATTGCAGGCGATCTTAACCTTTTAGCAGACCCCATCTTGGATAACTCTAACAATAGGATGCGAAACAGTAGAGGCAGAAAATTGAGGATCTTTCAGAGAGTATGTTCCCACCTGGGGGTGGTTGATTTATGGCGAGTTCAGAACCCTGATGTTCGCGCTTATACGTGTATTTCGCATGCTCAACGGTCTTTCTCCCGTCTCGACTATTTCCTGGTTTCAGAAACCATGTTAGCTCAGAACTGGACCACCAGAATTGAAGACATAACTATTTCTGACCACGCGGTGATTGTATTGGGACTTAGTGCCGTTAGTAGGCGGCCTGGCAAGAATTATATCTTCTTCCCTAGATATCTGAGCAATAATATCAAATTTCAGAACCACCTTCGATTGAAGTGGGCAGAATATCTCAATAATAACCATAATTATTTGAACAAAATCGAGACGTTTTGGGAGGCTTCTAAAGCCGTTTTGCGAGGAGAGATTAAGGCGTATACATTTCACTTGTCAAAAAACAGCAGTTCAGGGGCTAGGCAATTAGCCAACCGTGTTAAGAATACATATAGAGCGTATCTTATTAGACGAACGAGAGAGTGCTGGGACGCTTATGTCACAGCAAAGACGCTCCGTGATTCATTCTTGAAACAGATCAGTGCCCAGGAAGAACTTAAAATGAAAGCAAGATATGGAGGGTTTATGGGCAGATCAGCGAAGTTTTTAGCAAGGCTAGTTAAATCTTCACCTAGATATACAATTACCTCTATCAAACAAGGAACCTCTAGATTCACAAACCATTCCGACATAGAAAAAGTATTTTTTGATTTCTTCCAGGATTTATATACTCAAGAGCCTACTGAACTACATAAAAAGGAGTCATTCTGGGGAAAGATTAAAGTTCCTCACATATCTACAGAAGCCAGAACGGCTATCAACGCTCCTATTACGGAAGAAGAAATAATTTGGGCAATTAAAAACGCGAAACTCAATAAAGCAGCTGGTCCAGATGCTCTCCCTATAGAATATTACAAGATCCTTCAACCCCAGGTGCTACCTATTCTAGTCAAGCTGTTTAATTTCTATTTTTCTGAGAATATGAGCTGTTCTGCATCCTTTACGTCCGCAAATATCTCGCTGATCCTAAAAAAGGGGAAAAATCCTGAACTACCAAGTTCTTTCAGGCCTATCTCGGT
The DNA here is from genome assembly GCF_027579735.1 of Bombina bombina. Taxonomy (NCBI): domain Eukaryota; kingdom Metazoa; phylum Chordata; class Amphibia; order Anura; family Bombinatoridae; genus Bombina; species Bombina bombina. The sequence goes on from NC_069504.1 coordinate 1,052,312,271, forward strand.
TTTAAATACCGACTATAAGCTGCTTGCATCTATCTTGGCCTTACGGTTAAAACCGTACATGGGCGACCTAATTCATGAGAACCAATCTGGTTTCATGCATGGACGTAAGCCGACAAAGAATATAAGGAAATTGCTAATTTTGATTGAATCTTCTTGGAACATATATAAAACTAAGAAATCTCATGGCAACATAAATAAGGCTATTTTGACAGTTGACGCAGAAAAGGCTTTCGATAGGGTCAGTTGGGATCATTTGTTCACCACGCTAGACGAATTCGGGTTCTCGGGTCCTTTCCACAACTATATTCGTTTAATTTATAGTAACCCTTCCTCCGCTGTAATTATCAACAACACCTCTACTCAACGTTTTAATCTGTTCAGAGGGACTAGACAGGGCTGCCCACTATCTCCCTTCTTGTTCAATCTTAGTATAGAACCTCTGGCCATTCTATTACGGCATGAACTTGAGGGGATCTCACTAGCGGGCGAGAAGCTGATTCTTCTTCTTTATGCGGATGATCTTCTTCTATTCCTATCTAATCTTGAAGTGTCATTACCTATCCTACAGAGCATTACTCACGAGTTCGGAGAGATCTCAGGGTTCAAGATTAATACATCTAAATCTGAACTCATGTGGATAGATAAAAATCCGGCACTGCAGGTGAACCACCCCTATAGGGAGGTCCTTCAGATTACATACCTGGGCTTACGATTATCTAGAAACCCGGAGGATTGGTATGGATTAAACTACAGAACAGTAATGGACTCTTGCAAGAGTAAACTGGAGGAATGGACCAGGCTACCTATTTCATTAACGGCTCGGGTGACTTTGATTAAAGCAGTCATCTTCCCAAAGCTCCTCTACATTATGCAGAATATCCCATGGTTTCTACACAAGAAAGATATCACTATCTATAATAAGGCCTGTTCCAAATTCCTATGGAATGGCAAAAGACCACGGATTGCCGCATACAGGCTTATGAATTCCAAGACATCAGCAGGCTTGGCACTCCCCAACATCCAGTCATATAATCAGGTTATAATAGCTAGATTTGCACTTGATTGGCTTACTGGGAAGGAGCAAATTACGTCTCTCACCTGGGAATCACAGATTGTGGCACCATTCAATTTGAAAGCTCTCTTGCACTGCCCACTTACCTCCATCCCATCCAATGTATTCTATTTGAATACTCTGAAGAATGTCATCATCGCATGGCAAAGTTTATGTATAGAAACGGGGAATTCGCCGTATGTTTCACAATATCTACCTATAGTGGGCAACCCAGAATTCAGTCCTGGCCTCTCGAACCGGTTATTCTCAGTTTGGGAATCCAAAGGTCTCCAAAATTTATGTCAGTTGCGAGACGCGGGAGGTCATACCGTATTATTTCAAGAAATTGTTTCTCGGTTTGATATAGGGACACGTGATTTCTACGCCTACCTGCAAGTTAGACACTTTCTTCAAGAGATGCTAACGAAATACGGGAATGACTGGTCTTTGGGTGAGCTGCAGACTACGATCACAATGTACGCAGCAGGAATTTACGCAATCTCCCCTTTATATCTACTAGTAAATCAGAAACCATCCAAAGCACAAATAGACGAGATGGTCGTTAAATGGGCAAATTTATTCCCGGATATAGATGCGCAGACTATCATAGAGAGTTTTAAAATAGCGCAACAGTCTTGGGTTCCGACAGCTTGGAGAGAGTCACAGATAAAAGTCGGGCTCCAGAGGTATCTTACGCCTGCTGTCTTAGCCAAATGGTATAAAACAAAGGCTCTATGCCCTAGATGCTCAACTACAGACGCTGATCTATTTCATTGTTTATGGAGTTGCCCAAAGGCACGTCAATACTGGGGGAAAATTATATATTGGATGATGGCTGTTCTTAAGATGGACTATAAGATATCTCCTATTGAGATCTTTTTCTTGGTAAAATATCAGCATACAATTAAGAATTATAACCTGATAAATACCATTATCCTGACCGCGCGGAACCTTATTTTTAAGGCATGGAAAGCATCTGCTCTACCTACGATGGTACAATTTAAAAGGGCATTGACTGATCAGTTCATAATAGAACAAACTAACATACCCTACCCACAGGATATACACTTAGCAGTATTTCTTAAGAAATGGGAGATTTTTGTAAGATCCTTGCCCCTCATGCATCAAAAAAAATTAATCAAACCAATCATTAACTCGGAATATCTACAGATAAACATTTTGGCAGGCCACTTCCCTGGCGAATGGGCAATAGACGGGGAGTGAGTGTGTGTGGGGGGGGGGGGTTGGGGGGGACGAGAGGAGGGGTTTTTTTTTTTTTCTTCCTTGGCTTGTTTTGTTTGTGTGTTTTTGTGTTTTTACTGTTTTATGTTTTGGGTGGTTCGGTCACATTGTCTACCTGGCTATGTACATAAAATGAGGGAGCCAGGTCATATTCTACATTGGGTAGTGCACACATAATGTGGGGAATGCTGGCGAGAAAAGAATTGAGTCGATGAAAGTATAGGGACTTTACTCAGTGCCACCTGACTACACTATATGATTTTTAACCAAATTTGGATGTTTACATTAATAGATAGTAGTAAGAGATTTCTTTTTTATTCTCTTTTTCTTTTTTTTCTTTTTTGTCACAGATATTATTAATTCACTGATTTGGTTCATCTTGAGTGTATTCAACAGTATACGGACTTGTGTATATTCACTGTTTTGCATTACCCTTAGTTTAAGAAGGAAGGTAATTTTTTTTAACCTCAAATGTTTATTCATATTGTAATATACAGACATATGCATTTATGGACATAGGGTCTTCTTTGTTTTTAGTTTTTATAAGCACAATATGCACTGTTTCTCACTAGGACTCAAGATGATTATATTTCTTTTTTTTTTTTTTTTTTATTTCTTCTCGCTTGGTTTTTAAATGGTAATGTATACGATGCACTATATTAATCTGAATATTATATATATGTTCTTGCTCTGCTGTTCCCTTTCTCTTTCTTTCTTCAGATCTTGTATGTGGACAAATTGTTTGTTTGTATTTATTTGTAAATCTCAATAAAAATATATTTGAAAAAAAATAAAATAAAAAAAAAAAAAAAAAAATTCTCTCTTATGAACCAGGGAAACTCGCTATAATAAAATTCAAACATAAAAACATAATTTATGCTTACCTGATAAATTTATTTCTCTTGTAGTGTATCCAGTCCACGGATCATCCATTACTTGTGGGATACCAATACCAAAGCTAAAGTACACGGATGATGGGAGGGACAAGGCAGGAACTTAAACGGAAGGAACCACTGCCTGTAGAACCTTTCTCCCAAAAACAGCCTCCGAAGAAGCAAAAGTATCAAATTTGTAAAATTTGGAAAAAGAATGAAGCGAAGACCATGTTGCAGCCTTGCAAATCTGTTCAACAGAAGCCTCATTTTTAAAGGCCCAGGTGGAAGCCACAGCTCTAGTGGAATGAGCTGTAATCCTTTCAGGGGGCTGCTGTCCAGCAGTCTCATAGGCTAAACGGATTATACTCCGAAGCTAAAAAGAAAGAGAGGTTGCCGAGGCCTTTTGACCTCTCCTCTGTCCAGAGTAAACAACAAACAGGCTAGATGTTTGACGAAAATCTTTAGTCGCTTGTAAGTAAAACTTCAAGGCACGGACTACGTCTAAATTATGCAAAAGACGTTCCTTCTTTGAAGAAGGATTAGGACATAATGATGGAACAACAATCTCTTGATTGATATTCTTGTTAGAAACCACCTTGGGTAAAAACCCAGGTTTTGTACGTAGAACTACTTTATCTGAATGAAAGATCAGATAAGGAGAATCACAATGTAAGGCAGATAACTCAGAGACTCTTCGAGCCGAGGAAATAGCCATCAGAAAAAGAACTTTCCATGATAGAAGTTTGATATCAATAGAATGAAGGGGTTCAAACGGAACCCCTTGAAGAACTTTAAGAACCAAGTTTAAGCTCCATGGAGGAGCAACAGGTTTAAACACAGGCTTAATTCTAACTAAAGCCTGACAAAATGCCTGAACGTCTGGAACTTCTGCCAGACGCTTGTGTAAAAGAATAGACAGAGCAGAAATCTGTCCTTTCAAAGAACTAGCTGATAATCCTTTGTGCAAACCCTCTTGGAGGAAGGACAATATCCTAGGAATCCTAACCCTACTCCATGAGTAATTCTTGGATTCACACCAATGAAGATATTTACGCCATATCTTGTGGTAGATTTTCCTGGTAGAGAAAAGGAAATTATAGGCGCTAAAGGACTGTACCCAGCTTAACTTAGTGAATTCCCCTCCAAGAATACAATGTGGCAAAAGCAATGTGAAAAATAAAGTTAAGCGCTCAAAGCACGGGTGTTTCTAAGTGATGTGTAGTTAAACGTAAAATAAAGTGTCCAGTCTGCAATCAATAAAATGATGTTATATAGGTAGTGATTAAAAGATTTATTTATATATATATATATATATATATATATATATATATATATATATATATATATATATATATATATATATATATATATATATATATCAGAACAGAGACAGAGGCATAAGTTTGGTATCAAAAGGAAAATTCCAAGTGGCAATTTATTATACTAGTAAAAACAGAGGTGTCTAGTTTTTAAAACGATACAATGTAAAATAGAGGGACGTCTCCCTTAAATAATGTATAGATACATATAAAATAAGCATAAAAAACGATATGAAAAGTACTTGCGCTTTATCGAAAAGAGTAACGATGTCCCAAGATATTAGCTTGCCAAATGGCAAGAAAGTAACTATTCAGTTGCAGGCCTTAATAGCCTGGTTTGTGTGGTGGCGTTACTGGTAGAAAGAAAAGAGCGCCTTTTTATGATGATGTGACGTCACGTTACCGTGGCAACCCCTATTCCTAAATCTGTAAGGAAGTCCTGGGGGATTAGAAGATAATCTTTGCGCTCACAAATTTTTTTTTGTAGCTTGGTTGTCGTTAGGAACGACTAGCAGGATCTTGAAATGTAGAAGTAGGTCTTTGTGGTCGCTAGTGGCTACTGGGTTATCCTTTGTTGAAGGACTTGGCGGTCGCAAATAGCGACTAAAACAAACATATGGATCCTTCCTGTTGAATATTAAGTGGTCGTTAGTAACGACTAGATGATATTTGGATGTGTGAGAAAATCTTTGCGGTCGCTGGTAGCGACTGGGTTATCCTTTGTTGAAGGACTTGGCGGTCGCAAGTAGCGACTGAGAAATTCTTTAGTTGAAGGTCATGTGGTCGTTAGGAATGACTAGCAGGATCTTGAAATGTAGAAGCTGGACACTTTTTTCCAGTCCTCAGTAGTCAACTGATGGTGCTTTATGGCGCTGGATAGCCTCTTTTTCCTATTTTGCCAACAAAGCAAATGATGTCTTAATGCCAATCAACTTGTCAAACCTGCAGCTCCAGCGACCGCAAAGATTTTCTCACACATCCAAATATCCTCTAGTCGTTACTAACGACCACTTAATATTCAACAGGAAGGATCCATATGTTTGTTTTAGTCGCTATTTGCGACCGCCAAGTCCTTCAACAAAGGATAACCCAGTCGCCACTAGCGACCGCAAAGACCTACTTCTACATTTCAAGATCCTGCTAGTCGTTCCTAACGACAACCAAGCTACAAAATTTTTTTGTGAGCGCAAAGATTATCTTCTAATCCCCCAGGACTTCCTTACAGATTTAGGAATAGGGGTTGCCACGGTAACGTGACGTCACATCATCTCTACATAAAAACAGAATTTATGTTTACCTGATAAATTTCTTTCTCCAACGGTGTGTCCGGTCCACGGCGTCATCCTTACTTGTGGGATATTCTCTTCCCCAACAGGAAATGGCAAAGAGCCCAGCAAAGCTGGTCACATGATCCCTCCTAGGCTCCGCCTACCCCAGTCATTCGACCGACGTTAAGGAGGAATAATAGCATAGGAGAAACCACATGGTACCGTGGTGACTGTAGTTAAAGAAAATAAATTATCAGACCTGATTTAAAAACCAGGGCGGGCCGTGGACCGGACACACCGTTGGAGAAAGAAATTTATCAGGTAAACATAAATTCTGTTTTCTCCAACATAGGTGTGTCCGGTCCACGGCGTCATCCTTACTTGTGGGAACCAATACCAAAGCTTTAGGACACGGATGAAGGGAGGGAGCAAATCAGGTCACCTAAATGGAAGGCACCACGGCTTGCAAAACCTTTCTCCCAAAAATAGCCTCAGAAGAAGCAAAAGTATCAAACTTGTAAAATTTGGTAAAAGTGTGCAGTGAAGACCAAGTCGCTGCCCTACATATCTGATCAACAGAAGCCTCGTTCTTGAAGGCCCATGTGGAAGCCACAGCCCTAGTGGAATGAGCCGTGATTCTTTCGGGAGGCTGCCGTCCGGCAGTCTCGTAAGCCAATCTGATGATGCTTTTAATCCAAAAAGAGAGAGAGGTAGAAGTTGCTTTTTGACCTCTCCTTTTACCTGAATAAACAACAAACAGGGAAGATGTTTGTCTAAAATCCTTTGTAGCATCTAAATAGAATTTTAGAGCGCGAACAACATCCAAATTGTGCAACAAGCGTTCCTTCTTTGAAACTGGTTTCGGACACAGAGAAGGTACGATAATCTCCTGGTTAATGTTTTTGTTAGAAACAACTTTCGGAAGAAAACCAGGTTTAGTACGTAAAACCACCTTATCTGCATGGAACACCAGATAAGGAGGAGAACACTGCAGAGCAGATAATTCTGAAACTCTTCTAGCAGAAGAAATTGCAACTAAAAACAAAACTTTCCAAGATAATAACTTAATATCAACGGAATGTAAGGGTTCAAACGGAACCCCCTGAAGAACTGAAAGAACTAAATTGAGACTCCAAGGAGGAGTCAAAGGTTTGTAAACAGGCTTGATTCTAACCAGAGCCTGAACAAAGGCTTGAACATCTGGCACAGCTGCCAGTTTTTTGTGAAGTAACACCGACAAGGCAGAAATCTGTCCCTTCAGGGAACTTGCCGATAATCCTTTTTCCAATCCTTCTTGAAGGAAGGATAGAATCCTAGGAATCTTAACCTTGTCCCAAGGGAATCCTTTAGATTCACACCAACAGATATATTTTTTCCAAATTTTGTGGTAAATCTTTCTAGTTACAGGCTTTCTGGCCTGAACAAGAGTATCGATAACAGAATCTGAGAAACCTCGCTTCGATAAAATCAAGCGTTCAATCTCCAAGCAGTCAGCTGGAGTGAAACCAGATTCGGATGTTCGAACGGACCCTGAACAAGAAGGTCTCGTCTCAAAGGTAGCTTCCAAGGTGGAGCCGATGACATATTCACCAGATCTGCATACCAAGTCCTGCGTGGCCACGCAGGAGCTATCAAGATCACCGACGCCCTCTCCTGATTGATCCTGGCTACCAGCCTGGGGATGAGAGGAAACGGCGGGAACACATAAGCTAGTTTGAAGGTCCAAGGTGCTACTAGTGCATCCACTAGAGCCGCCTTGGGATCCCTGGATCTGGACCCGTAGCAAGGAACTTTGAAGTTCTGACGAGAGGCCATCAGATCCATGTCTGGAATGCCCCAAAGTTGAGTGACTTGGGCAAAGATTTCCGGATGGAGTTCCCACTCCCCCGGATGCAATGTCTGACGACTCAGAAAATCCGCTTCCCAATTTTCCACTCCCGGGATGTGGATAGCAGACAGGTGGCAGGAGTGAGACTCCGCCCATAGAATAATCTTGGTCACTTCTTCCATCGCTAGGGAACTCCTTGTTCCCCCCTGATGGTTGATGTACGCAACAGTCGTCATGTTGTCTGATTGAAACCGTATGAACTTGGTCCTCGCTAGCTGAGGCCAAGCCTTGAGAGCATTGAATATCGCTCTCAGTTCCAGAATATTTATCGGTAGAAGAGATTCTTCCCGAGACCAAAGACCCTGAGCTTTCAGGGATCCCCAGACCGCGCCCCAGCCCATCAGACTGGCGTCGGTCGTGACAATGACCCACTCTGGTCTGTGGAATGTCATCCCTCGTGACAGGTTGTCCAGGGACAGCCACCAACGGAGTGAGTCTCTGGTCCTCTGATTTACTTGTATCTTTGGAGACAAGTCTGTATAGTCCCCATTCCACTGACTGAGCATGCACAGTTGTAATGGTCTTAGATGAATGCGCGCAAAAGGAACTATGTCCATTGCCGCTACCATCAACCCGATCACTTCCATGCACTGAGCTACGGAAGGAAGAGGAACGGAATGAAGTATTCGACAAGAGTCCAGAAGCTTTGTCTTTCTGGCCTCTGTTAGAAAAATCCTCATTTCTGAGGAGTCTATAATTGTTCCCAAGAAGGGAACCCTTGTTGACGGGGATAGAGAACTCTTTTCCACGTTCACTTTCCAGCCGTGCGATCTGAGAAAGGCCAGGACGATGTCCGTGTGAGCCTTTGCTCGAGGGAGGGACGACGCTTGAATCAGAATGTCGTCCAGGTAAGGTACTACTGCAATGCCCCTTGGTCTTAGCACAGCTAGAAGGGACCCTAGTACCTTTGTGAAAATCCTTGGAGCAGTGGCTAATCCGAAAGGAAGCGCCACGAACTGGTAATGTTTGTCCAGGAATGCAAACCTTAGGAACCGATGATGTTCCTTGTGGATAGGAATATGTAGATACGCATCCTTTAAATCCACCGTGGTCATGAATTGACCTTCCTGGATGGAAGGAAGGATAGTTCGAATGGTTTCCATCTTGAAAGATGGGACCTTGAGAAATTTGTTTAAGATCTTGAGATCTAGGATTGGTCTGAATGTTCCCTCTTTTTTGGGAACTATGAACAGATTGGAGTAGAACCCCATCCCTTGTTCTCTCAATGGAACAGGATGAATCACTCCCATTTTTAACAGGTCTTCTACACAATGTAAGAACGCCTGTCTTTTTATGTGGTCTGAAGACAACTGAGACCTGTGGAACCTTCCCCTTGGGGGAAGTCCCTTGAATTCCAGAAGATAACCCTGGGAGACTATTTCTAGCGCCCAAGGATCCAGAACATCTCTTGCCCAAGCCTGAGCGAAGAGAGAGAGTCTGCCCCCCACCAGATCCGGTCCCGGATCGGGGGCCGATATTTCATGCTGTCTTGGTAGCAGTGGCAGGTTTCTTTGCCTGCTTTCCCTTGTTCCAGCCTTGCATTGGTCTCCAAGCTGGCTTGGCCTGAGAAGTATTACCCTCTTGCTTAGAGGACGCAGCACCTTGGGCTGGTCCGTTTTTACGAAAGGGACGAAAATTAGGTCTATTTTTTGCCTTGAAAGGCCGATCCTGAGGAAGGGCATGGCCCTTGCCCCCAGTGATATCAGAGATAATCTCTTTCAAGTCAGGACCAAACAGCGTTTTCCCCTTGAAAGGAATGTTTAGTAGCTTGTTCTTGGAAGACGCATCAGCCGACCAAGATTTCAACCAAAGCGCTCTGCGCGCCACAATAGCAAACCCAGAATTCTTAGCCGCTAACTTAGCCAATTGCAAAGAGGCGTCTAGAGTGAAAGAATTAGCCAATTTGAGAGCATTGACTCTGTCCATAATCTCCTCATAAGGAGGAGAGTCACTATCGAGCACCTTAATCAGTTCATCAAACCAGAAATATGCGGCTGTAGTGACAGGGACAATGCATGAAATGGGTTGTAGAAGGTAACCCTGCTGAACAAACATCTTTTTAAGCAAACCTTCTAATTTTTTATCCATAGGATCTTTGAAAGCACAACTATCCTCTATGGGAATAGTGGTGCGTTTGTTTAAAGTAGAAACCGCTCCCTCGACCTTGGGGACTGACTGCCATAAGTCCTTTCTGGGGTCGACCATAGGAAACAATTTTTTAAATATGGGGGGAGGGACGAAAGGAATACCGGGCCTTTCCCATTCTTTATTAACAATGTCCGCCACCCGCTTGGGTATAGGAAAAGCTTCTGGGAGCCCCGGCACCTCTAGGAACTTGTCCATTTTACATAGTTTCTCTGGGATGACCAAATTTTCACAATCATCCAGAGTGGATAATACCTCCTTAAGCAAAATGCGGAGATGTTCCAATTTAAATTTAAAAGTAATCACATCAGATTCAGCCTGCTGAGAAATGTTCCCTAAATCAGTAATTTCTCCCTCAGACAAAACCTCCCTGGCCCCCTCAGATTGGGTTAGGGGCCCTTCAGAGATATTAATATCAGCGTCGTCATGCTCTTCAGTAACTAAAACAGAGCATCCACGCTTACGCTGGCAAGGGTTCATTTTGGCTAAAATGTTTTTGACAGAATTATCCATTACAGCCGTTAATTGTTGCATAGTAAGGAGTATTGGCGCGCTAGATGTACTAGGGGCCTCCTGAGTGGGCAAGACTCGTGTAGACGAAGGAGGGAATGATGCAGTACCATGCTTACTCCCCTCACTTGAGGAATCATCTTGGGCATCATTGTCATTATCACATAAATCACATTTATTTAAATGAATAGGAATTCTGGCTTCCCCACATTCAGAACACAGTCTATCTGGTAGTTCAGACATGTTAAACAGGCATAAACTTGATAAGAAAGTACAAAAAACGTTTTGAAATAAAACCGTTACTGTCACTTTAAATTTTAAACTGAACACACTTTATTACTGCAATTGCGAAAAAACATGAAGGAATTGTTCAAAATTCACCAAACTTTCACCACAGTGTCTTAAAGCCTTGAAAATATTGCACGCCAATTTTGGAAGCTTTAACCCTTAAAATAACGGAACCGGAGCCGTTTTAAGCTTTAACCCCTTTACAGTCCCTGGTATCTGCTTTGCTGAGACCCAACCAAACCCAAGGGGAATACGATACCAAATGATGCCTTCAGAAGTCTTTTATAAGTATCAGAGCTCCTCTCACATGCGACTGCATGCCATGCCTCTCAAAAACAAGTGCGCAACACCGGCGCGAAAATGAGACTCTGCCTATGCTTTGGGAAAGCCCCTAAAGAATAAGGTGTCTAAAACAGTGCCTGCCGATATTATTATATCAAAATACCCAGAATAAATGATTCCTCAAGGCTAAATAAGTGTTAATATCAATCGATTTAGCCCAAAAAATGTCTACAGTCTAAATAAGCCCTTGTGAAGCCCTTATTTACAATCGTAATAAACATGGCTTACCGGATCCCATAGGGAAAATGACAGCTTCCAGCATTACATCGTCTTGTTAGAATGTGTCATACCTCAAGCAGCAAAGGACTGCAAACTGTTCCCCCAACTGAAGTTAATGCTCTCAACAGTCCTGTGTGGAACAGCCATGGATTTTAGTTACGGTTGCTAAAATCATTTTCCTCATACAAACAGAATTCTTCATCTCTTTTCTGTTTCTGAGTAAATAGTACGTACCAGCACTATTTGAAAATAACAAACTCTTGATTGAATAATGAAAAACTACAGTTAAACACTAAAAAACTCTAAGCCATCTCCGTGGAGATGTTGCCTGTACAACGGCAAAGAGAATGACTGGGGTAGGCGGAGCCTAGGAGGGATCATGTGACCAGCTTTGCTGGGCTCTTTGCCATTTCCTGTTGGGGAAGAGAATATCCCACAAGTAAGGATGACGCCGTGGACCGGACACACCTATGTTGGAGAAAAGGCGCTCTTTTCTTTCCACCAGTAATGCCACCACACAAACCAGGCTATTAAGGCCTGCAACTGAATAGTTACTTTCTTGCCATTTGGCAAGCTAATATCTTGGGACATCGTTACTCTTTTCATATCGTTTTTTATGCTTATTTTATATGTATCTATACATTATTTAAGGGAGACGTCCCTCTATTTTACATTGTATCGTTTTAAAAACTAGACACCTCTGTTTTTACTAGTATAATAAATTGCCACTTGGAATTTTCCTTTTGATACCAAACTTATGCCTCTGTCTCTGTTCTGATATATATATATATATATATATATATATATATATATATATATATATATATATATATATATATATAAATCTTTTAATCACTACCTATATAATATCATTTTATTGATTGCAGACTGGACACTTTATTTTACGTTTAACTACACATCACTTAGACACACCCGTGCTTTGAGCGCTTAACTTTATTTTTCACGTAGATTTTCCTGGCGACAGGCTTTCGTGCCTGTATTAAGGTATTAATGACTGACTCGGAGAAGCCACGCTTTGATAGGATCAAGCGTTCAATCTCCATGCAGTCAGTCTCAGAGAAATTAGATTCGGATGATTGAAAGGACCTTGTATGAGAAGGTCTTGTCTCAGAGGCAGAGTCCATGGTGGAAAGGATGACATGTCCACTAGGTCTACATACCAGGTCCTGCGTGGCCACGCAGGCGCTATCAGAATCACTGATGCCCTCTCCTGTCTGATTTTGGCAATCAGACGAGGGAGCAGAGGAAACGGTGGAAACACATAAGCCAGGTTGAAGAACCAAGGAGCTGCTAGAGCATCTATCAGCGTCGCTTCTGGGTCCCTGGACCTGGATCCGTAACAAGGAAGCTTGGCGTTCTGGCGAGACGCCATGAGATCCAGTTCTGGTTTGCCCCAACGATAAACCAATTGAGCAAACACCTCCGGATGGAGTTCCCACTCCCCCGGATGAAAAGTCTGACAACTTAGAAAATCCGCCTCCCAGTTCTCTACACCTGGGATATGGATTGCTGATAGGTGTCAAGAGTGAGACTCTTCGCAGCGAATTATCTTGGAGACTTCTAACATCGCTAGGGAACTCCTGGTTCCCCCTTGATGGTTGATGTAAGCCACAGTCGTGATGTTGTCCGACTGAAATCTGATGAACCCCAGGGTTGCTAACTGAGGCCAAGCTAGAAGAGCATTGAATATTGCTCTTAACTCCAGAATATTTATTGGGAGGAGTTTCTCCTCCTGAGTCCACGATCCCTGAGCCTTCAGGGAGTTCCAGACTGCACCCCAACCTAGAAGGCTGGCATCTGTTGTTACAATCGTCCAATCTGGTCTGCGAAAGGTCATACCCTTGGACAGGTGGACCCGAGATAACCACCAGAGAAGAGAATCTCTGGTTTCCTGATCCAGATTTAGTAGAGGGGACAAATCTGTGTAATCCCCATTCCACTGACTGAGCATGCATAATTGCAGCGGTCTGAGATGAAGGCGTGCAAATGGTACTATGTCCATTGCCGCTACCATTAAGCCGATTACCTTCATGCACTGAGCCACCGTAGGGCGCGGAGTGGAGTGAAGAACACGGCAAGCATTTAGAAGTTTTGATAACCTGGACTCCGTCAGGTAAATTTTCATTTCTACAGAATCTATAAGAGTCCCTAGGAAGGAAACCCTTCTGAGAGGAGATAGAGAACTCTTTTCTTCGTTCACTTTCCACCCATGCGACCTCAGAAATGCCAGAACTATCTCTGTATGAGACTTGGCAATTTGAAAGCTTGACGCCTGTATCAGGATGTCGTCTAGATAAGGAGCCACCGCTATGCCTCGCGGTCTTAGAACCGCCAGAAGAGAGCCCAGAAACTTTGTGAAAATTCTTGGGGCTGTAGCCAACCCGAAGGGAAGTGCTACAAATTGGTAATGCCTGTCTAGAAAAGCAAATCTCAGGAACCGATGATTATTCTTGTGAATCGGAATGTGAAGGTAGGCATCCTTTAAGTCCACTGTGGTCATGTACTGACCCTCTTGGATCATGGGTAAGATGGTTTGAATAGTTTCCATCTTGAATGATGGAACTCTGAGGAATTTGTTTAAGATCTTTAGATCCAAAATTGGTCTGAAGGTTCCCTCTTTTTTGGGAACCACAAACAGATTTGAATAAAAACCCTGTCCTTGTTCTGTCCGCGGAACTGGATGGATCACTCCCATTACTAGGAGGTCTTGCACGCAGCGTAGGAATGCCTCTTTCTTTATCTGGTTTGCAGATATTCTTGAAAGGTGAAATCTCCCTTGTGGAGGAGAAGCTTTGAAGTCCAGAAGATATCCCTGAGATATTATCTCCAACGCCCAGGGATCCTGAACATCTCTTGCCCACGCCTGGGCGAAGAGAGAAAGTCTGCCCCCCACTAGAACCATTGCCGGATAGGGGGCCGTTCCTTCATGCTGTCTTGGAGGCAGCAGCAGGCTTTCTAGTTAGCGTTCCAGGCCTGCTTGGATTGAGCAAAAGTTCCCTCTTGTTTTGAAGCAGAGGAAGTTGATGCTGTACCTGCCTTGAAATTTCGAAAGGCACAAAAATTAGACTGTTTGGCCCTTGATTTGGCCCTGTCCTGAGGAAGGGTATGACCCTTACCTCCAGTAATGTCAGCAATAATCTCTTTCAAACCAGGCCCGAATAAGGTCTGCCCCTTGAAAGGAATGTTGAGTAATTTAGACTTTGAAGTCACGTCAGCTGACCAGGATTTAAGCCATAGCGCCCTACGCGCCTGGATGGCGAATCCGGAATTCTTAGCCGTTAGTTTAGTCAAATGAACAAGGCGCAATGCATGCAAGAGGCTGTAAAATAAAACCTTGTTGAATAAACATTTTCTTAAGGTAACCCTCTAATTTTTTATCCATTGGATCTGAAAAAGCACAACTGTCCTCAACCGGGATAGTGGTACGCTTTGCTAAAATAGAAACTGCTCCCTCCACCTTAGGGACCGTCTGCCATAAGTCCCGTGTAGTGGTGTCTATGGGAAACATTTTTCTAAATATAGGAGGGGGGGAAAACGGCACACCGGGTCTATCCCACTCCTTACTAATAATTTCTGTAAACCTTTTAGGTATTGGAAAAACATCAGTACACACCGGCACTGCATAGTATTTATCTAGTCTACACAATTTCTCTGGCACTGCAATTGTGTCACAGTCATTCAGAGCAGCTAACACCTCCCCAAGCAATACACGGAGGTTCTCAAGCTTAAATTTAAAATTAGAAATCTCTGAATCAGGTTTCCCCGAGTCAGAGATGTCACCCACAGACTGAAGCTCTCCGTCCTCAGGTTCTGCATATTGTGACGCAGTATCAGACATGGCCCTTACAGCATCTACGCGCTCTGTATCTCGTCTAACCCCAGAGCTATCGCGCTTGCTTCTTAATTCAAGCAATCTGGCTAATACCGCTGACAGGGTATTATCCATGATCGCAGCCATGTCCTGCAAAGTAATCGCTATGGGCGTCTCTGATGTACTTGGCGCCATATTAGCGTGCGTCCCTTGAGCGGGAGGCATAGGGTCTGACACGTGGGGAGAGTTAGTCGGCATAACTTCCCCCTCGACAGAACCCTCTGGTGACAATTCTTTCAAAGATAAAGACTGATCTTTACTGTTGAAGGTGAAATCAATACATTTAGTACACATTCTCCTATGGGGCTCCACCATGGCTTTTAAACATAATGAACAAGTAGTTTCCTCTGTGTCAGACATGTTTGTACAGACTAGCAATGAGACTAGCAAGCTTGGAAAACACTTTAAAACAAGTTAACAAGCAATATAAAAAACGTTACTGTGCCTTTAAGAAAAACAAATTTTGTCAAAATTTGAAATAACAGTGAAAAAAGGCAGTTACACTAACAAAATTTTTACAGTGTATGTAACAAGTTAGCAGAGCATTGCACCCACTTGCAAATGGATGATTAACCCCTTAATACCAAAAATGGAATTATAAATGAAAAAAAACGTTTTTAAAACTAGTCACAACAACTGCCACAGATCTACTGTGGTTGTTACCCTCCTCAAACACGACTTTTGAAGCCTTTTGAGCCCTTCAGAGATGTCCTGTATCATGCAGAGGGAAGCTGGATGTCTCTGTCAGTAATTTTAGCTGCGCAGAAAAGCGCTAAAATAGGCCCCTCCCACTCATATTACAACAGTGGAAAGCCTCAGGAAACTGTTTCTAGGCAAAAATCAAGCCAGCCATGTGGAAAAAAACTAGGCCCCAATAAGTTTTATCACCAAGCATATATAAAAACGATTAAACATGCCAGCAAACGTTTTATATTGCACTTTTATAAGAGTATGCATCTCTGGTAATAAGCCTGATACCAGTCGCTATTAAATCACTGTATTTAGGCTTAACTTACATTAATCCGGTATCAGCAGCATTTTTCTAGCAAATTCCATCCCTAGAAATATGTTAACTGTACATAGCTTATTGCAGGATAACCTGCACGCCATTCCCCCTCTGAAGTTACCTCACTCCTCAGAATATGTGAGAGCGGCAGTGGATCTAAGTTACTTCTGCTAAGATCATAGAAACCGCAGGCAGATTCTTCTTCTAATGCTGCCTGAGATAAAACAGTACACTCCGGTACCATTTAAAAATAACAAACTTTTGATTGAAGTTAAAAAACTAACTATAATACACCACTCTCCTCTTACTACCTCCATCTTTGTTGAGAGTTGCAAGAGAATGACTGGATATGGCAGTGAGGGGAGGAGCTATATAGCAGCTCTGCTGTGGGTTATCCTCTTGCAACTTCCTGTTGGGAAGGAGAATATCCCACAAGTAATGGATGATCCGTGGACTGGATACAGTTAACAAGAGAAATAAAACATTACCAATGCATAGTTCTTAAATTCAGGGGAACTAAACCCATGTAATTCAGATAATTATTTATACATTGGGTCTAAAGGATATATATGCACAAACCCCTGTCTAATGTTCTATGCATGTGGTTTATTAACCCAATACCTGTCAAACCGACCCAATCTTAATTCTAGGTAGTCTAGTCACAAAGGTGTGTGCCTAAATATAATAATAGTACTCCAATGAGATATCATATGCGTGAAGACTAATAATTACTCACATATTGCAAAGAGGATATATTATTAAACCCATTATGCTTCTTCATCTATATTACCATAGTACTGATGAATTGATCTATCATACTGCTATATTACATAATGAGAAACATCTCATTTCCTATCGAATCCATGTTGTGTTCCCTGTGTCCTAGGATCTTATTTCCACTAATACTCACTATGTCAAAGTCGGATATACAGGCGAAAGGGGGGGGGAAAGCTCAAGTGAGATATCGCGGGGAGGTTATATGGGGACAGAAGGTACTATATCATTCCCTCTCATGGGATTATTATATTAAATTATATCCTTAACTGTCCCCACTCGTGTTGGAGAATATTACAGGGGAAAAAGATGTCTAAATGAGTATTTGATCCATTTATCAGTCTCTAGTTATTAAAGGCTGCCATGTCAATGTTCTCATTGAGTCCATATGGGTTCAGTGTCTTTATTTTCCATATCCAGTATGTTTCACGTTGTCTCAGATGGAGATGCCTATTTCTACCCCACTTTGGTTTCACCAATTCTAGTGGAAACATTTTAAAGATATTATAGTCACCTGGATGGCATTTATTCCCATGCCTAGGTATGCTATGGTTCTTGGTCTTATTTTTAAGGTTCCTCATGTGTTCACCCCACCTCTTTTTTAGGGGTCTGGAGGTCCTATCCACATATTGGAGTCCACACTTGCACTCCAATAAATATACAACAAAGGCAGAGTCACAAGTGAAGTGTGTATCAATCTTGAACACTTCCCCGGTGACATATGAAGTAACAATCACTTGTTTCCTGATTGTATATTTACACAATCCACATAAGGCTCTATTGCATTTATAAAAACCAAATTTACACAATCCTCCCTTGCAGAATTTGTTCTTATCTTTATTTTTATTCGTAATGGTGTTTTGATGTTTCCTCATTAATATTTTGATGGGTGCTACTTTATTTTTAATGGTTTGAGCCCTTCTAAAAGTGCATATAGGCTGCTCATCTAGCAAATCTTTAAGAATTGGATCTCCCTTGAGGATATACCAATATTTTCTCAAAATGTTTTTAATTTTTCTATGGCTATTGTTGTATTGTGTAATAAATCTCAAATCATTCTTTTTACATTTTTTTGTCTTATACTCATTTTTATTGATTTCTCCAATGTGGTATTCTCTATATTCTTCTTTAGTAGATCGTTCCTATTTACATTTCGTGCTCTTATTATGCTTTCCTCAATGAGCTCTATAGGATATTCCTTCTCTATGAACCTTTCTTTAAGTAGTTGTGCCTGTTCATTAAATGTCACAAGATTCGTACAGTTCCTTCTAACCCTACAAAATTGATTATATGGAATATTATTTTTCCATGGTCTATGATGGTTACTTTTGTAGTTCAGATAGCTGTTGGTATCTACATCCTTAAAGTGTGTACTGGTGATTATGTTTCCATGTTTATCCCATTCTATTTTTAGATCCAAGAATTCTATTGAATCTTCTTCTATTTTGTGTGTAAAGGATATGCCCATATTGTTATTATTAAGGGACTCAGCAAAACATTCAGCTTCACTCCTCCTGCCCTCCCATATAAACAGGAGGTCATCAATGAAACGGCCATAGAAGACCAGATTCGCCTCATGGGGAGAGGAATAGATGTATTTCTCCTCAAAAATCCCCATGAACAAATTAGCAAAGCTAGGGGCGAATCTGGTCCCCATGGCCGTTCCCTTGATCTGAATAAAAAATTCTTCCTGGAACACAAAATAGTTGTGTTCCAGGACAAACGCTATAGCATCCAGCAGAAACTTCCGCTGTCTATCTGGTAGATATATATCTCTTTTAAGGAAAGATTCAGCTGTTTCAATCCCTATTTGATGTGAGATGTTAGAATATAAGGATGATACATCGCACGTCATCCATATCAATTGTCTACCTTCCTTTTTTATATTAGATATTTTATAGATCAAATCTGGTGTATCTTTTATATATGAACAAAGCATAAACACTGTTTTTTCAGGAAGCTATCAACATACTCAGATAGATTGCAGGTCAGATTGCCAATCCCAGAAATAATGGGACGACCTGGGGGATTTATTTTAGATTTATGGATCTTTGGTAGATAGTAGTAGTATGATAAATTGGGGTTATATGGTATCAGGAAGTCCCTCTCTTTCTTATTAATGATGCCTTCTAGCCACCCATTATCTACTAATTTAATAAGATCTCCTAAAAACTTCTGTGTAGGGTTGAAGGTTAATTTTTTATAGTATTCGGTATCTAATAATATTTTCTCTGCTTCCCTCAGATAGTCCTCGAAGTTCTGTATAATTATACCACCCCCCTTATCCGCTTGTCGAATCACCACATCTTTGTTGTTTGCTAGTTTATACAAGGCCTTTAATTCATAAATATTCATATTTGCGTTTTTAATTTTCCCTGTTTTTAATTTGCCAAAATCTTCCGAAACCAGATTTTGAAATATTTGTATACTTTGACTGGTTACCGGAGCATTGAAATTGGAACGATTGGCTAATCCAGTATGTATATAGCCTTCAAACAATTCTTCACACAATACGTCTGTATCATAGTATATAATATCTGTTGCCGGTCTATCTACCATATTATCAGTTATTATAGGTAGTTGATCTGGGTGTGTTAGTTTCTTTTCACAGAAATATCTCTGTATAGATAGTTTACGTACATACCTGTTTAGGTCTACAAACAATTCAAAAAGTTGATGGTCATTAGAGGGACAAAAAGCTAGTCCCCTATTCAGGACACAAATTTCTTCATTTTTTTTAGTTCATAGCTTGAAAGATTGAAAATGTTTCTTTTCATTCGTTCAAGTTTCGTCTTTTTGGTAGATTTAGCTGTCCCTCGGCCGCCACGTTTGCGTATGACCTTTTTCTGAAATTGTTTGTATTGTGTGTCTGAGGTGTGGCTTTGTTCTCTATGTGTTCTCTCTCTAGTTGTTTCAAGTGGACTGGGGCTTGTCTCTGATGATGTAATTTGGGTTTTGGTTCTTGGGGGACATGAAAACCCTGATAGTATGACTGTTCTTTCCCTCTTGAATAATCTACATTCCTTTCTGAATGATAGTTGTGTATGTTCTTATGGTAGTGGTTAGGTCCCTCTGGATTCCTCCTATAATTATTATAATTATTAGGGTAGTTCCCTCTCTCTTCTCTTTCTCTAAAGGGTCTATCTGGTTGGTACTCATAAGTTCTCATATTATTCCTGTCCCTGTAGGAAGTAGAGGGAGAATCCATAGGTCTATGTGTATGTTCCCTTTGTACTCCTGGAGAATGAAAATTATTATTACTCGGTTTGGACATAATGTTTTTCTTTTTATCTTTCGGTTTTCTATATTGAACTTTAGTCCATGTCTCTACAGGGGTATTGTTACTATTCCCTGAATTACTTTCTGTGGTCTCTTCTATAATGTTATCTGATTGTTCTTTACAATTATAATTATAGATTGTACCTTGTAGATAATCTTTCTCATCCCTCAACAGCTCAAGCTGTGTTCGTTCAAGAATGATGAGACTCTTACCAACAAGTGGCAGAGCATTCTGACAGAATGTTCTTTTAAACTTATTGATCTATTGATAGAATTTAGAGAATCACTACTGAACGAGACTGAAATTGAGATTGAGCAGTTCCAACTTCTACTATCTAAATTTGAATCTAATCCTGATTTCTCTAGATAAATGACAGCAATACAGGAAAAAGTAGATGGATTTCAAAGAAAACTTATTCAGACTAAACAGAAAAAACTGTTGAGGGATGAGAAAGACTATCTACAAGGTACAATCTATATATAATTATAATTCTAAAGAACAATCAGATAACATTATAGAAGAGACCACAGAAAGTAATTCAGGGAATAGTAACAACACCCCTGTAGAGACATGGACTAAAGTTCAATATAGAAAACCGAAAGATAAAAAGAAAAACATTATGTCCAAACCGAGTAATAATAATTTTCATTCTCCAGGAGTACAGGGAACATACACATAGGCCTATGGATTCTCCCTCTACTTCATACAGGGACAGGAATAATATGAGAACTTATGAGTACCAACCAGAATTGTTTGAAGGCTATATACATACTGGATTAGCCAATCGTTAAAATTTCAATCCTCCGGTAACCAGTCAAAGTATACAAATATTTAAAAATCTGGTTTTGGAAGATTTTGGCAAATTAAAAACAGGGAAAATTAAAAAACGCAAATATGAATATTTATGAATTAAAGGCCCTGTATAGACTAGCAAACAACAAAGATGTGGTGATTCGGCAAGCGGATAAGGGGGGTGGTATAATTATACAGAACTTCGAGGACTATCTGAGGGAAGCAGAGAGAATATTATTAGATACTGAATACTATAAAAAATTAACCTTCAACCCTACACAGAAGTTTTTAGGAGATCTTATTAAATTAGTAGATAATGGATGGCTAGAAGGCATCATTAATAAGAAAGAGAGGGACTTCATGATACCATATAACCCCAATTTATCATACTACTACTATCTACCAAAGATCCATAAATCTAAAATAAATCCCCCAGGTCATCCCATTATTTCTGGGATTGGCAATCTGACCTGCAATCTATCTGAGTATGTTGATAGCTTCCTGAAAAAAACAGTGTTTATGCTTCGTTCATATATAAAAGATACACCAGATTTGATCTATAAAATATCTAATATAAAAAAGGAAGGTAGACAATTGATGTATCATCCTTATATTCTAACATCTGACATCAAATAGGGATTGAAACAGCTGAATCTTTCCTTAAAGAGATATATATCTACCAGATAGACAGCGGACGTTTCTGCTAGATGCTATAGCGTTTTTCCTGGAACACAACTATTTTGTGTTCCAGGAAGATTTTTTTATTCAGATCAAGGGAACGGCCATGGGGACCAGATTCGCCCCTAGCTTTGCTAATTTGTTCATGGGGATTTTTGAGGAGAAATACATCTATTCCTCTCCCCATGAGGCGAATCTGGTCTTCTATGGCCGTTTCATTGATGACCTCCTGTTTATATGGGAGGGCAGGAGGAGTGAAGCTGAATGTTTTGCTGAGTCCCTTAATAATAACAATATAGGCATATCCTTTACACACAAAATAGAAGAGGATTCAATAGAATTCTTGGATCTAAAAATAGAATGGGATAAACATGGAAACATAATCACCAGTACACACTTTAAGGATGTAGATACCAACAGCTATCTGAACTACAAAAGTAACCATCATAGACCATGGAAAAATAATATTCCATATAATCAATTTTGTAGGGTTAGAAGGAACTGTACGAATCTTGTGACATTTAATGAACAGGCACAACTACTTAAAGAAAGGTTCATAGAGAAGGAATATCCTATAGAGCTCATTGAGGAAAGCATAATAAGAGCACGAAATGTAAATAGGAACGATCTACTAAAAAAGAATATAGAGAATACCACATTGGAGAAATCAATAAAAATGAGTATAAGACAAAAAAATGTAAAACAAATGATTTGAGATTTATTACACAATACAACAATAGCCATAGAAAAATTAAAAACATTTTGAGAAAATATTGGTATATCCTCAAGGGAGATCCAATTCTTAAAGA
The DNA here is from genome assembly GCF_027579735.1 of Bombina bombina. NCBI lineage: Eukaryota > Metazoa > Chordata > Amphibia > Anura > Bombinatoridae > Bombina > Bombina bombina. Next base: position 1,052,334,649 of record NC_069504.1, read on the forward strand.
TTTGCTAGATGAGCAGCCTATATGCACTTTTAGAAGGGCTCCAACCATTAAAAATAAAGTAGCACCCAGCAAAATATTAATGAGGAAACATCAAAACACCATTACGAATAAAAATAAATATAAGAACAAATTCTGCAAGGGAGGTGTCACAAATATCTCAGGATTCAGCTCCTAAGGAGTTAACTTTGTGCAGCTTGCACTCAAAACAGTTATTTGTTTTCAAGAAGAATTGTGTTAGTATTTTCTTTGAAGTGCCAGAACCCTCTAACTAGCCACCAAATGCTAGTGTGTATGCATTGAGTCATAAAATCACTGAAGCTCTTAGTCACAGAGATACACAGGATAAAGTTTATGGCTTAAGCTGTCAATAGAATGCATGATGCAAAACAGGCCCTTCATTACAAAAACTGACCAGGTCACTGACAGGACATTGGTATATTATGTACATATGTTGGTTAAAAGTGTTATAACCTTAACGGCAGGTAAATATGACAACCTATGGCATATTTGATATCAAACTGGTTCTCCCAATAAAACTAAGAGGTTCTAAATATGTAAATATAGAAATTTCTTACCTAGCAGGAATGATAATGGATTGTATAAATTCAGGCAAGAAATTTAGTCTATTGAAGTTTGTGAAGACAGTGGGGTTTCTTAGCCCGCCCAGGAGGGTGTGGTTAAGCAACATGATCTCTGAGAAGTAGGTTTAAGATTCTTATTTTTTAACAATAAGATTGTCATTCTTACAAGGGGAGCTGCTGTACAGAAGTAAGGAGCCATCATTTTCATGCCAGCCCCTGGCGCAGATCTTGAAGACTAGGAAAGTATTCAATTCTGTTTTCTCCTTTTTATTTTAAAATACTGTTTGCGTGTGTAATTTTATTTGTAACAACTTTTTATTAATAATGCATTGTGCATAATATTTTTGGCATAATAAATAATTCCTTTATTAAGTTTGGCCTTTGTCTAATAATTGAACCACGTTACTGAAAGACTGGAATATTAGAACTGTATAATTTTAGGTTATTTTCTGCTAAATTGTATTTCTAGAGTTAATGTGTAAAGTCTGGGGTTTTCCTTAAGATTTTCCCTTTAATAAATTTTAAGTGGTGGCAGCATTTGAGCTATAGGATTGTTGGTTTAGTGTGGGTGACATTAAAAGGGAGTTTTGGGCATTTCTCTTAGGTCTAGTACAGACTAGGGAGTGCGATTAACTCTTGCACCCACTAAACTGAATCACAAGCTTGCCTGGTGTGGCTAGATTGTGACCTGTTGGTGACAGAAAAGGGGGCTGAAAACCCTTTCTGTGCCAAATAAGTGACTGGCGCAGGGTTGGATAACCTTGGTTCGTCACAAATTGGTGGGCAGCGGTGTAGATAATTTTTTTTATTATTAGATTTTAGTGCTTGTGGATTTGCTAGTGTGAAAATCCCGGTACTAAAAGAAATTGTTTCTTACAATTTCCAAAGGCTAAAACTCAGTGCATTATATAGTCACACATTGCAAACAGTCCCCTTCCCTATTCTCTGTTTTTCTTTTCTATTTTATTTTTGCTATGGAGGCATACGAGCAGCGATCTAGAGAGGCACTGATACTCCTATGCCAGGAGCGGGATATTCCAATACGTTCAAAGATTCACTAATACAAGCTCTTGTTGAATATGATAACAGCCAAATCACACCAGTTGAAGTCTCAGGAGAGATGTCTGCAGCTGTGGGCGGTGATTCATCAGGATCTGGGGATCCATTGGACTGTTATTTGCAAACTGTTCTTAAACATATGGGCTCAGTGGATGCAAGTTTGCGCATGGAACTGATTACAAAGTTTTATGAAAGAGAGTCTCTGGCAGCTGAAAGGCAGGCTGCTGAACGACAGGCGGAGAGAGAGTATCAGCTACAGCTTGCACAGTTGGAGAGAGGGACGGTCTCCCCTGTTGTTAGTGAACCTAGAGACCCACCTGCTCCCAGAGTGCGTGCAGAGAATTTTCCCACCCTGGAGAAAGATGGAGATGTGGATGTATTCCTGCGTAGCTTTGAGAAAGTTTGCAGACAGTTCCAGTTGCCAAGGGAGCAGTGGGCCAAGTACCTTACCCCTGGCCTGAAAGGTCCTGCACTGGAGGCGTTTGCTGAACTACCCCCAGAGTTTGATCAGGACTATGATTCCATTAAAGCTGCACTGCAAAGGAGATACAATCTCACTCCTGAGGTGTACCGAAAGAAATTCCGTTCCCTGCAGAAAGGTTCGTCAGAGAGCTATATTACAGCTGTTGGGAACTTGATGACAGCCTTTAAACAGTGGGTCAGAGGATTAAAAGTTGCCACAATGGAGGAACTGGAAGATTTGATGGTGAAGGAGCAATTTATGCAGCTGTGCCCAGCCGGAGTTCAAGAATGGGTTTTAGATCGGAAGCCCATAACAGCATTGGAAGCTGGCGAGCTAGCTGATTTTTACACAGCTAACAGGTCTCCAGAGAATGGGAGGAAATCCTTTTCTAAAGGGGGATCCACCTGTAAAGGAGCTGCTGCACGACCCCCCTTCACAAAACCTGCTGTGCCTTTATCCAGTGTGTCTGCTCCCTCTGGGAAAGGAGGGGCGAGTGCTGCATCTGGGCAGGGGGATACCCGCAGATGTTTTGTTTGCAACAAAGTGGGCCACATCAGCTCCACTTGCCCAGAGAGGATTAACTTGGGGCAATCAGCTGGAGGAAGTAATCCCTCAGAAGTACCAGCATCTATTTTGTTTGTTACCTGTCCAGAGGAAAACAACCATGAGAACTTGCAACCTGTGACTGTTGGAGATAAGGTAACCCTAGGGCTAAGGGACACAGGTGCAGAAGTGACTATGGTGCATCCAAAGCTAGTGAACTCTGAGAACATTATCCCTGGAAAGACTCTAGCAGTTAAAGGGATTGGGGGAATGAAACTTGCAGTGCCTATGGCACGTGTATATCTTGATTGGGGAGTGGGGCGAGGTTTAAGAAATGTGGGGGTATCTGAAAATATTCCTAATGATGTTTTACTGGGTACTGATTTGGGTAGATTGTTATCTCTTTATGTGCCTGACAATGCTACATGTGACCTAGTGACATTAGTTGCGGACCCTTATGTGGAAAGGGCTGTGTGTAAAAATGCTCAGAGACATTACGACCAGGAGGGAGGACAGAGTGCATGTGTGCGCAGGGCTGTGCCTGAACTGGGGGTGTCTGTGCTGAGAGGTAAAGCTGTACGGGGAGATGCTGACTGGGGAGAACGACAGACAGACGGTGTGTGTCTTCCTGTACTTAAACCAGCAGTATCGGCAGAATTACCATTAGCTGTTCAGGGTGAGACTGATGGGGGAGAAAGGCAGATAGACTGTGTGGGTCTGTCTGTGCCTGAACTGAGTTTACCTGTACAGGGAGAAGCTGTTTGTGAGAGAAGGCAGATGAGGGGTGCGTGTCTGCCTGTGATTGAATCAGTGGATTCTATAGAAGGAGGTGAGATTGACGGGGGAGAGAATGACTGGGTGACTGGGCCGCTGGATGATGTGTGCCAGTCTCTGCCAGGGACAATTCCGTACCCTTTGAAAAGACACAATAGTTGTGATAAATGGCAGAAGGAAGATGTGTGCTTGTCTGCACCAGTGTCAATAGGATCTCAGATTCTGTGTGATTATGCAAAGTGGCAGACTGACTGTGAGAGAGAGCAGGGGGGCAAACTAGCCCACTCTATGACAGAAGCAGCAAAACCACAGATTTCAGAGTGTGTGGGGGAGGAGGGTACAGGATACTCTTTGAGGGACCCCCAGAGTGAGTGTGAAAGATTGTGGGTGACAGAGACCCCAGTAACCTCAGCTGTGACCTATAAACAGACTGCACAGGCTAGGGGACAGAGACTGACACAGACTGCAGGCACAGGGGGGAGGAGTACAGAGAAGTGTATTTACACAGCCCCACAGTGCCATTCAGCAAATACACTGATAGATGTGCAGCATCAGTGTCCCCAGCAGTTAGTACCCACAGTCAGGAGGAGGGGGGCAGTTAGTCAACCCCCTACCAACCATAACAGAGTGCAGGAGTACAGGAATTCTACTCCAGTGGGAGGGCAAGAGCCTATGGTAGTTAAGCAGCAACTGACAGCACACAATATGCTTAGAGAGCACACCATAGGTAGCAAGACACAAGGTTTCACAGGCACCTCTGTAACAGGGGATGATGTGTTGTTCAGAGATAAGATGCCAATCTTATTGGGGGAGGTACCTGCAAAGCCCAGAGATGCCATATTCACACAAAAACAGTTGCAGGAGTTTACTGCCAGAGAGGGAGTGTGTGAGATGGTCCATAATGTTCTTGTACTCACGCCCATGAGACAGAACAAACTAGAGGCTGCATGGGAAGGGCCCTGCAATATATTCAATCGGTTGGGTAGAGCAACTAGTGTGTCACTTTTAAAAGGAGGGCATCCTGCTGCCAAAACTGCTAGGTGCAATCTGTCTGGCAATGGTGTTCTCACCGCAAGGGGAAGCTCCTTTTGATACGCATCGGGAGTGGCTCGTAGCCACCCCCTTTTGCGTCTCTTATTGGGGGAGGTGTCACAAATATCTCAGGATTCAGCTCCTAAGGAGTTAACTTTGTGCAGCTTGCACTCAAAACAGTTATTTGTTTTCAAGAAGAATTGTGTTTGTATTTTCTTTGAAGTGCCAGAACCCTCTAACTAGCCACCAAATGCTAGTGTGTATGCATTGAGTCATAAAATCACTGAAGCTCTTAGTCACAGAGATACACAGGATAAAGTTTATGGCTTAAGCTGTCAATAGAATGCATGATGCAAAACAGGCCCTTCATTACAAAAACTGACCAGGTCACTGACAGGACATTGGTATATTATGTACATATGTTGGTTAAAAGTGTTATAACCTTAACGGCAGGTAAATATGACAACCTATGGCATATTTGATATCAAACTGGTTCTCCCAATAAAACTAAGAGGTTCTAAATATGTAAATATAGAAATTTCTTACCTAGCAGGAATGATAATGGATTGTATAAATTCAGGCAAGAAATTTAGTCTATTGAAGTTTGTGAAGACAGTGGGGTTTCTTAGCCCGCCCAGGAGGGTGTGGTTAAGCAACATGATCTCTGAGAAGTAGGTTTAAGATTCTTATTTTTTAACAATAAGATTGTCATTCTTACAAGGGGAGCTGCTGTACAGAAGTAAGGAGCCATCATTTTCATGCCAGCCCCTGGCGCAGATCTTGAAGACTAGGAAAGTATTCAATTCTGTTTTCTCCTTTTTATTTTAAAATACTGTTTGCGTGTGTAATTTTATTTGTAACAACTTTTTATTAATAATGCATTGTGCATAATATTTTTGGCATAATAAATAATTCCTTTATTAAGTTTGGCCTTTGTCTAATAATTGAACCACGTTACTGAAAGACTGGAATATTAGAACTGTATAATTTTAGGTTATTTTCTGCTAAATTGTATTTCTAGAGTTAATGTGTAAAGTCTGGGGTTTTCCTTAAGATTTTCCCTTTAATAAATTTTAAGTGGTGGCAGCATTTGAGCTATAGGATTGTTGGTTTAGTGTGGGTGACATTAAAATGGAGTTTTGGGCATTTCTCTTAGGTCTAGTACAGACTAGGGAGTGCGATTAACTCTTGCACCCACTAAACTGAATCACAAGCTTGCCTGGTGTGGCTAGATTGTGACCTGTTGGTGACAGAAAAGGGGGCTGAAAACCCTTTCTGTGCCAAATAAGTGACTGGCGCAGGGTTGGATAACCTTGGTTCGTCACAGGAGGATTGTGTAAATTTGGTTTTTATAAATGCAATAGAGCCTTATGTGAATTGTGTAAATATACAATCGGGAAACAAGTGATTGTTACTTCATATGTCACCGGGGAAGTGTTCAAGATTGATACACACTTCACTTGTGACTCTGCCTTTGTTGTATATTTATTGTAGTGCAATTGTGGACTCCAATATGTGGGTAGGACCTCCAGACCCCTGAAAAAGAGGTGGGGTGAACACATGAGGAACCTTAAAAATAAGACCAAGAACCATAGCATACCTAGGCATGGGAATAAATGCCATCCAGGTGACTATAATATCTTTAAAATGTTTCCACTAGAATTGGTGAAACCAAAGTGGGGTAGAAATAGGCATCTCCATCTGAGACAACGTGAAACATACTGGATTTGGAAAATAAAGACACTGAACCCATATGGACTCAATGAGAACATTGACATGGCAGCCTTTAATAACTAGAGACTGATAAATGGCTCAAATACTCATTTAGACATCTTTTTCCCCTGTAATATGCTCCAACACGAGTGGGGACAGTTAAGGATATAATTTAATATAATAATCCCATGAGAGGGAATGATATAGTACCTTCTATCCCCATATAACCTCCCCGCGATATCTCACTTGAGCTTCCCCCCCCCCTTCGCCTGTATATACGACTTTGACATAGTGAGTATTAGTGGAAATAAGATCCTAAGACACAGGGAACACAACATGGATTCAATAGGAAATGAGATGTTTCTCATTATGTAATATAGCAGTATGATAGATCAATTCATCAGTACTATGGTAATATAGATGAAGAAGCATAATGGGTTTAATAATATATCCTCTATGCAATATGTGAGTAATTATTAGTCTTCACGCATATGATATCTCATTGGAGTACTATTATTATATTTAGGCACACACCTTTGTGACTAGACTACCTAGAATTAAGATTGGGTCGGTTTGACAGGTATTGGGTTAATAAACCACATGCATAGAACATTAGACAGGGGTTTGTGCATATATATCCTTTAGACCCAATGTATAAATAATTTGGTTATCTGAATTACATGGGTTTAGTTCCCCTGAATTTAAGAACTATGCATTGGTTATGTTTTATTTTATGTTTGAATTTTATTATAGCGAGTTTCCCTGGTTCATAAGAGAGAATTTATTTCGTTTTTTTTTATTTTAATATATATAATTTATATATTTTAAGATTGAGATGCTTTCCTAGATTGTAAGGGGAGAAACACTTGACCTTTGCGCTCTTATTCTATACACACAATGCTACTAAATATCTGAGCTAACATGAGCCAGTATCGATATAACGTATATTTTAAGATTGAGATGCTTTCTTAGATTGTAAGGGGAGAAACACTTGACCCTTGCGCTCTTATTCTATATACACAATGCTACTAAATATCAGAGCTAACATGAGCCAGTATCGATATAACGTATACTTACTATGGGGGAGTGCGTTTGTTTTACTCTCTCATTGGTCAATAAACGGACCTATCTTCGGAGTTTGATAAGAGTAACATGAATGAATCTCTGACGTAAGCAAACACACCCCTCATGAAAACCAATCGAAAGTAGAATGTGAGCGGACACGCAGTGTGACCCTGTGGACGCTGTAAGAGCATTTATAAGCCGTGGTTATTTTAGAGACTGTATTACACTTGAAAAAACTGTTTGATACAGTGAAACGTCGTGTTGAATATTGTTTTTAATAAAGTCTAATTTTATCTACACTAGACTTGCCACGGACTTTTATATTATTATTTGCACCATTATCTCACTCCTAATTGGTGGCCAGTTACAGCCTTTCCTGCCATTTAGATGAGTGGTGAGGTTTGTGAGTTTTGTGCACACTATAATTATACTAACTGATTGCTACAGTGTCAAGTTATCCTAAAGGAGCGGACAGTACACCGTTGAGCAGTTTGCTGGGCGACTGTAAGAGCCCAAACGGCACGAATAGCACTGTATTAGTGCTTTGGATTCTGTAAGTACGGGATTTTGGAGTGGGGATTTTTATAACATCATTGACCCTGCACTATTGTGGCGCCTTCTTTCTTTGTTATATCTTTGAACCTGCAGGATTGTACCCCAACTACTTACTGAAGAAGCAGCCTGCCACAGCTTTTTCGTTACCCTCCACTGGGACGTCAAAGTATACTTCTTTGAATGTGAAAGCCTCTCTTTTCTTGGAACAAGGACATTTCTTCAGGACTGATAAGTGCTTAACGCCAAAACTGAAATGTATCTTTAACATTATTGTTTATTTTGTTTTATATATTTTCATTTATTTGTTCACACTGATACAGCACTTTTAAGGTGATACATTTGTGTATCAGACACTAAACATTTGATATTTTATCAGTTTATCACTTATAGCGTAATATAGGCGCATCCAATTTAACACTTTTATGTGGTATATATCTCATTAATGTCTAAACCATTGGCAACAAAAGTAAGTACACCCCTAAGTGGAAATGTCCAAATGGGGCCCAAAGTGTCAATATTTTGTGTGGCCACTATTATTTTCCAGCACTGCCTTAACCCTCTTGGGCATGGAGTTCACCAGAGCTTCACAGGTTGCCCCTGGGGTCCTCTTCCACTCCTCCATGACGACATCACAGAGCTGGTGGATGTTAGAGACCTTGCGCTCCCTCACCTTGCTCAATAAGGTTTAGGTCTGGAGACATGCTTGGCCAGTCCATCAACTTTACCCTCAGCTTCTTTAGCAAGGCAGTGGTCGTCTTGGAGGTGTGTTTGGGGTCATTATCATGTTGGAGTACTGCCCTGCGGCCCAATCTCCGTAGGGAGGGGATCATGCTCTGCTTCAGTATGTCACAGTACATGTTGGCATTAATGGTTCTCTCAATGAACTGTAGCTGTCATGCAGGCCCAGACCATGAAATTCCCACCACCATGCTTGACTGTAGGCAAGACACACTTGTCTTTGTACTCCTCACCTGGTTGCCGCCACACACACTCTTGACACCATCTGAACCAAATAAGTTTATCTTGGTCTCATCGGACCACAGGACATGGTTCCAGTAATCCATGCAATTAGTCTACTTGTCTTTTCAGCAAACTGTTTGCGGGCTTTCTTGTGCATCATCTTTAGAAGAGGCTTCCTTCTGGGATGACAGCCATGCAGACCAATTTGATGCAGTGTGCAGCGTATGGTCTGAGCACTAACAGGCTGGCCCCCCACCCCTTCAACCTCTGCAGCAATGCTGGCAGCACTCATATGTCTATTTCCCAAAGACAACATCTAGATATGACGCTGAGCACGGGCACTAAACTTCTTTGGTCGACCATGGCGAGGCCTATTCTGAGTGGACCCTGTCCTGTGAAACCGCTGTATGGTCTTGCCCACTGTGCTGCAGCTTAGTTTCAGGGTCTTGGCAATCTTCTTATAACATAAGCCATCTTTATGTAGAGCAACAATTCTTTTTTTCAGATCCTCAGAGAGTTCTTTGCCATAAGGTGCCATGTTGAACTTCCAGTGACCAGTATGAGAGAGTGTGAGAGCGATAGTACCAAATTTAACACACCTGCTCCCCATTCACACCTGAGACCTTGTAACACTAACGAGTCCCATGACACCGGGAGGGAAAATGGCTAATTGGGCCCAATTTGGACATTTCCACTTAGGGGTGTATTTACTTTTGTTGCCAACAGTTTAGACATTAATGGCTGTGTGTTCAGTTATTTTGAGGGGACAGCACTGTTACACTGTTATACAGGCTGTACACTCACTACTTTACATTGTAGCAAAGTGTCATTTCTCCAGTGTTGTCACATGAAAAGATACAATAGAATATTTACAAAAATTTGAGGGGTGTACTCACTTTTGTGAGATACTGTATATATATATATATATATATATATATATATATATATATATATATATATATATATATATATATATATATATATATATATATATATATATATATATATATATATATAAAATATACAGATATATAGATATATACAGGTATAAATTCCCAAATCAGGAATTCCAAAATGTAAACCTATTTGAGCAAAAATGTTCTTTTTATTTTTATATATACCGGTAGAAAACCCTTTATCCAAACTTCTTGGGACCAGAAAAGGTTTGGATATTGGTATATTTGCATCTTTAAAAAAAAAGGACAGTTTAGAGAGGGGATGGAACCAAGTGTACAACAATATCTTATGTGATTTAGGTAATATTTACATGTCATAATACGGATCATACACATAACGTAAAGGTAGTTTTATATCAATTTTTATATTTTTGTATACATAGTACCCTGAGAAAGATAGTACAATCCTGTAATCAGAAAGGTAATATTTGTTGTTTTAAATAAATAAAGAGTATTATTTGCATTTTAGAACACAAAAACAAACAAACAAACCAAAGACGCAGGCAAAGAAGATTGTGACATACAGACAGGGAAAAATACTAATTTTCTTCTGAATGAAGAACATAGGTATTTCAAGTTTTCTTACTGCACCTTCGACTTTAGCCCAGTTGTCCTATAGCACCTTCAGGTTAGCACTCAAGCGAAACACAGCAAAGACTTTCTTAGCGAGCCCCACAGAAATCTATGAGTAGAGGGAGTTAGCACGGGTTCATTGTCCATCCTCCAGATGTTAGTGTGCCTGAGTCTTTAGCTTGCTTGCAAACCCCTTTAATCTAGCCCTGTGAGTGTTATTTCTTAAAACCCAACTTGTTTACATATCCTTTCTATAACCAGTACTCATGTATTGAAAAAGTCAGTATAATTGGGGATAAAACAGCAAAAGCAACTATTTCAAATGACAAAAAAAGAAAAATATTTTAAAACAGTCCAGTAGGTAAAATGGATTATTGGGATCACATTAAATAGGAGGAACATAATTACAGTACACTGTCCATTAAAGGGATATTAAACAGTGCTCCTTTAGTAAAAAGAAATGTCAAATTAAAATAAATATAAAAAAACCCCATAAGAAACAACAATCAACTTAACTTGTCCCACAGCTAGATGAGAGAGCTACCATTATTTTTCATTATTACATGTTTTTGCAGCAAAAGTCCTATAATGAACACTTCAAAGGATTAAATGATAATTTGCCTTCCTGTAGAGACCACAGCCCCCCTTGTGGGGTTGTGACAGGAAGTAATGGACCCTGCACAAATGGATGGGGAAAAAAGTAAAAAAGATAAAATAATTTTAAAGTGATGAATAATACATATTGCAAGGATTTCTATTAAAGGGACACTGTACCCAATTTTTTTCTTTTGCAATTCAGAAAGAGCATGCAATTTTAAGCAACTTTCTAATTTACTCCTATTATCAATTTTTCTTCGTTCTCTTGCTATCATTATTTCAAAAAGAAGGCATCTAAGCTTTTTTTTTGGTTTCAGTACTCTGGACAGCACATTTTTATTGGTGGATGAATTTATCCACCAATCAGCAAGGACAACCCAGGTTGTTCACCAAAAATGGGCCGGCATCTAAACTTACATTCTTGCATTTCAAATAAAGATACCAAGAGAATGAAGAAAATTTGATAATAGGAGTAAATTAGAAAGTTGCTTAAAATTCCATGCTCAATGTGAATCAGGAAAGAAAATTTTTGGGTACAGTGTCCCTTTAAGTTTAATCCACTGCTTAGTGCTTTACAATGAAACCGGCACTTTTATATCAAAATATATTCCAAAAAGGCATATTTACAAAGGCATAGGCATGTGTGCTAGGTACATACACCCTGCAGATGGAGAAGGTATGGTTTCCTTAGGGGATGGTCTGAGTTGACCCTGCAGAGAGTACTGTGTGTGTGTGGGAGCGGATTAGCAGAGGAAACCAGATTTCTATTTCTAGGGTGAGAAGGGCAACATTCAGATCTTAAAAAAGAGGTGAGAGGCTCGCCCACAGCTGAAGAAAGAGGAGCCTTTTATCTGTATGAGACAGAGAGCACAGTGCAGAACCAGCCGGGTGATGAAAGCCTAATAGCAGATACCATAATGACACTCAAGTATAATGACAGCTTTTTAATTGACATCTTTATTGTAAAATTACTTTTTATGGACAGTGTATGTGTTTTCTAATGTGTAAGTATATTCAAGGAGTTTTCTGCCTATACTAAATGTAGAGTATACATGTACTGTAGATATAAGCTGTTTAGATTCAGAAACATATTTTTTACTGTCCCATTAAACTTTAGCCACTCAACATAAAGAACTTCACAAAAAATGGAATGGGAAAGAAAAGTCAAAATTAAACTTTCATGATACCACATAGAGTGTGAAATTTTAAGACACTTTTAAATTAACTTCTTTTATCAAAATTACTTTATGTTCTTGATATATTTTGTTGAAAAGCATATGTACATATCCTCAGTGGCAACAGTGCACTACTAGGAGCTAGCTGGTGGTTGGTGAGGAACACACATTTGCCTCTTATTATTGGCTCACCTAGTGTGTTCAGCTAGCGCCCAGTATTGCACTGCAGCTCTGGGGTTCACTTTAACTATGTGTTTAACCCTTTTGTAATGGTTTCATACATAGTTATTTGCAAGCAATAGTACAATAATAAAATACTCTGATATATTAGTGCATTTTCTTTTCTGCACTTTTATATCCCTTTAAGCCAATACAATATTCCCTTACTGACAGGTGGTGACAAGATTTCAATTGTTTCATATGCAGATTTGGTACCAAGAGTATGGGTCTTTAATGGTTAGTAAATGAGGAACCTTTTTTTAATTTTATAAAGTTTAATCAAGTATACCAAATATACTTTTGGGTTAAGCAGGCAGAATATGATTTTATACCTGTAAAACCCCTCTGAATATTCCCCCGGACCTTTATAGAGTATATAAATTGGGTTCCTCTACGCTCTTCAAGATGTTAAAAAAAAAAAATTTTAGTTTTTGTTTTTAAAGCAATTGTCATTCTTGCAAAAAAATATATTATTTTGGGTTTAATCTTAAATGTATGATAAACTATTTTGTAGTTCTGCTTAATTAAAAAAAAAAAACAAATTTGTATTTTATGATTCCGATAGAGCATACAATTTTAAACAACTTTCCAATTTACTTCTATCTAAATTGCTTAATCTGTTGGTATCATTTGTTGAAGAACCAGCAATGCATATAGTTGAGCCAATAATGTAAGGCATATATGTGCAGCCACCAATCAGCAGCTTCTGAGCCTACCTAGGTAGGCTTTTCAACAAAGGATACTTAGAGTACAAAACAAATTAGATCATAGAAGTGGTGAAGTTGTTTAAAATTGTATGCTCTCTCTGAATCATGAAAAAAAAGTAAATAAAGTTTCATGTCCATTTAACCGTGGATAACGACACATGGTGGTCATATACACAATGCTGTTACTGCAGATGATGACCACGTGTCATCATCCTAGTGGGGGCCACTTACAGAGCTGATCAAGACCCCCTGTAATTTTAGACATATTACAAGGTGGCGTTGGGTTAGGCTCAGCTGGGGGCTTCCTGAGATGTAAGTGATGTCACCACATTTGTAAGTGACGTCACCACAGAGAAATAATCAACTGATGGACGAGCTGATTATTTCACCTGTGCTCTAGTTAAGCTATAATGAATATCTGGCCTGTTGAGGGTCCTGAGGACTGGATTTGGGAAACACTGATTTAGCACCACCCTTGTTTGGAAAGGCTTCCAGAAAACGACTCACTTTCAGATATACTATAGGTTATTGAGTCTTGAAATAGGGTAAATTACTCTTGTAATACCACAGACCTGTTCATGATAACCCATTCTGTTGAGCGTTCTTTCAGCGTTCATTCACACACAGAATACATACATCTGGCAGATTTACTGTAATTGGAGAGAATTTACATAGAAGACTATAAAAACAAACAGAGCTGTCTGGGATCAACTGCGGGATGTGACAAATCCCCAGATATTCTACTCTGTCACTCAACCTTCTATTTTTCCATCTTATTAGTGAATAATTTATCAGTTTAAGGGCAAACGTTAAATAAACAGCAACAATACACAAACAGAGGCATAAAAATATATGTTACCTATATATTTCTATAGGTGTATACACAGAAATATTATGTTTAAGTATATTATAATCATCAGAAACTATTCGCAAATAAATTACAGGATGTTTGTCAAATTACTGAACTTTCAAAAACTCTACCTTCCAAATTATTTTAGTTCCCCCCCTTCCATCGCTGGATTGTTAATTGCCCTTCCCCCTCTCCCTTATAAATGACTTCTGTTCCTGCTGTTTCAGAGCTATAATTAATCACACTTAGATTCTACACAGTTGTGATTCATTCATCTTTTGTTTGGTAACACACATTCAGGCCATATATTTATTCAAAGACATAAGCATTTTTTTTTTAAATAAATAAAGTCTGACATTCGTATAAAAAGTTACTCAATATAAAATATATTTTGAACTTTTTTTTTTCTTTATCACTAAAATGGATTACAAGTTTGTTAGTTTAGCTTGTATTTAAAAAAAACAAAACAAAAAGCATGTTGTTTAGTTATTAAGGCAACATGAAACCCCAAAATGTTGCTTTCAGGATCCAGAGAGAGCATACAATTAAAAAAAGAAAATCTTTTTCTTTTATCAAATGTAGTTCATTCTCTTTGTATCTTTTATTGAAAAATAAGTAGGTAAGCTCAGGGGCATGCGTGTGTCTGGAACACTATACGCCAACAGTTTTGTTTTTAACCCTTTCCTGCCGGGACTTATTTGTCTACATCGCAACAAAGTTCTGATGTAAACAAATTTGAATCACGCGATCATTAATGCGATGATGCGATCATGTGATTTAAATGATGTGATTGGGTCAGAGGGAGTGCCTATGATGCTAGGCACGTCCCCCCCGCCCACGCTCCCATTTACTAAGCCTCTATGGCTTCAGGACAGCCAAACAGCTAGGACGTTCCATGCCATCCTAACGGCGCTAAAGCCCAGTGCAGTTAGGATGGCATTGAATGTCCTAATGGCGGGAAGGGGTTAACTATGTTATACATTTGCAAGAGGACAAGATGGCATCAGTATTCGCTGCCATGTAGTGCTCCAGACACATGCACACTACAGACCTAGGTATGCTGTTCAACAAAGAATACCATGAGAAAGAAGAAAATTTGATAATAGAAGTAAATTGGAACCTTCTTTTAGAATTGTATGCTCTGCCTAAATCACAAACAATGTTTTATTGGGTTGCATGTCCCTTTGTTTAGTAAGATTACTTGAATTGAGATTGTTACTTTTTCTGTAGAAACTCTTATTTTGAAGGGACTGGAAGCTATTTTGGAGAAACTTCAGCAGGAACAAACTTCACTAGTGGCAAGTGACATACCCTGAATAAAATGACACATCTCAATGTTAACAGTTTATTATTATAATAGATACCTGTTCTGGACCCCTTGATTTTAGGTTGTGAGAAGACAACTTTTTCTCTGTCTGTTGATTATTTTGTTGTTTTTAGAGTTTTTCCCTGTTTATCCTTAAAGGGACAGTTTAGTCAAAACTAAACTTTCATGAGTCAGATAGGACATGGAATTTTAAACAACTTTTACAAACAATTTTTCTTTTTTTATTTTGATATTCTTTGTTGAAAGCTAAACCTAGGTAGGATCATATGCTGTAAATCAAAGAGAAAGAGAGAGGCGCCTCATGGGACAGTATCGAAACAACCAAATCAGGTATACAAAGGGACAGCCCGTAATGGGGTATACTCACAAGGAGAGCGGCATATAAGGATGCCTAGTAGAGCGGGACGGGACTACAAGTCGCCCGACAGACGTGCACAGCAGTGCGTGGAGACGTCGGGTCACGGGGTCGGTTCAGCCAATCAGCGGCCAAGGAGAACCAGCATCGAACGTCACAGCTGTTCAAGGAGTAACCTATGCAAGGCTCTGACTCTCCTCTGCTGATCTCCTCTGCTTTGAAGTTGACCGCACCTGCTCAGATGGTGTATGGCTATCTAAACGCCTTTTTCTCTGGTGATGCTGGAGTTTGCATTTAGAGCCTTTTGGGCACCTGCCATCCTTGGCAAAATCTGGGCAGAGCAGCGTGTGCTTCTTCTTGCACTGAGTGGAAGTTAATACCCTAGAGAGTGAGGTCTGGAATCCGGTAAAGAGAACCCCAGTAGGGAGTAAGCTGGTCCGGAGTAGAGAGCTTGATCAGGGCTCAGGTAGTTCTGTTGATGGCGTGTGACGTCACCGCGGAGTGATTCAAAGTAGATAACAAGGCTTGTTATTGACCGTCTGCCACCCAGTGGTAGCTAAACGGTTTTATCCTGAGCCTTGCCTGTTTCCCTGCTCCTCTCTGAACCTTACCTGCACAACCTCTCACTGAGTACCGGATCTACTTTGAATCACTCCGCGGTGACGTCACACGCCATCAACAGAACTACCTGAGCCCTGATCAAGCTCTCTACTCCGGACCAGCTTACTCCCTACTGGGGTTCTCTTTACCGGATTCCAGACCTCACTCTCTAGGGTATTAACTTCCACTCAGTGCAAGAAGAAGCACACGCTGCTCTGCCCAGATTTTGCCAAGGATGGCAGGTGCCCAAAAGGCTCTAAATGCAAACTCCAGCATCACCAGAGAAAAAGGCGTTTAGATAGCCATACACCATCTGAGCAGGTGCGGTCAACTTCAAAGCAGAGGAGATCAGCAGAGGAGAGTCAGAGCCTTGCATAGGTTACTCCTTGAACAGCTGTGACGTTCGATGCTGGTTCTCCTTGGCCGCTGATTGGCTGAACCGACCCCGTGACCCGACGTCTCCACGCACTGCTGTGCACGTCTGTCGGGCGACTTGTAGTCCCGTCCCGCTCTACTAGGCATCCTTATATGCCGCTCTCCTTGTGAGTATACCCCATTACGGGCTGTCCCTTTGTATACCTGATTTGGTTGTTTCGATACTGTCCCATGAGGCGCCTCTCTCTTTCTCTTTGATTTACAGGTACCCACCCTCACTTTACAAGAGTGCTGCCCGCTTCTTCGGAATACCCTGGGAACATCCTCATACTGAACATCCTTTTGAACTTTGCGCACCTCCCATAGAGACTTGGTTTACTCTATTTCTCACAGGATCATATGCTAATTTCTAAGCCCTTGAAGGCCACCTCTTATCTTAGTGCATTTTGACAGTTTTTTTTTAAAGCTAGACAGCGCTAGTTCATGTGTGCTATATGCATAACATTGTGCTCACTCCCATGTAGCTACCTAGGAGTCAGCACTGATTGGCTAAAACGCAAATCTGTCAAAATAACTAAAATAAGGGGGCAGTCTGCAGAGGCTTAGATACAGGGAAAAAGGTGTATTAATATAACAGTGCTGATTATGCAAAACTGGGGAATGGGTAATAAAGGGATTATCTATATTTTTAAACAATACAATTCTGGTGTAGACTGTACCTTTAAGAAAAAGATCTCCCGTCATAAATAGTTTTAAGTTTCACTTGAATAAACTGTATTACCGACAACTAGAGGCCTGCTGCCTAAAGTCATTTTATGGCTCCAAGATGTCAACAACAGAGTGACAGAAAACAGTGTATATATCAAGGCACATGTCTTAGGTCAATTAAAGGTAACACTCTAGATATCTCAAGACATGTTAATCACATTTATGTTACTGGGTGACAAAATATGACAGACATGTCATCTTTGTATCAAAGTAATCCTCAAGATTTCACAAGGGAATTGCTAATAAGGGTCTATGTACTGAATATACATAAGTAGAAATAAAAAGTTATCCTATAACTCCAGCCAGGGTTTGCACTGTGGATTGAATTGTGGTTTAACGCATGCCATAAAAGAGGGGTGGCTACCTTCCTTGTCCACTCTGGAAGGGGCCTAGTCAGAAACCTGGCCTCAGAAAAAAATGTATTTAACTGTGACCTCAGCAAAATTATATTGTCTTTCTACAAGTGAAGCTGCGGCCAACAGTGTGTCTGGCCATTCCTATTCCATTTCCCTGGAGCAGAGGCTATACTTCTGGTAAATATATAGATTTTGTTATATTTCTCTGTTTTAATTTAAAACTGTTTTGCTTTTGTATGTAAATGTGTTTAACTCTTTTAACTTTTTTTTAATATATAAATGCATTGTGACTCTTTTTGTTTATAATAAATGTTCCTTTAGTAAGTTTTTGAATTTGTCTAATATTTGAACCACGTTATCGAAGAGATTGGTAATAAAAGCACTGTTTTTTAAGATTTATTTTTGCCAAATTGTGTTTTAGGGATTTTTAATCTGTTAGTCTGTGTTTTTCTTTAGGATTTCCCATATAATAATCTTAAAGTTTGTGATCTTAAGCAGATATAGTTAGGTGTGGGTGGTATTAAAGGGGAGTTTTGGGCATTTTTCTGGGTCTAGTGCAGACGAGAGAGTGTTTGTTAACCCTTGCACCCACTGAACTAAGTCACAGGCTTGCCTGGAGTGGCTAGACTGTGACAAACTAGTTAAGGTGGAAAGGGTCGGTTAACCCTTTCTGTGGCTGGAGGCTGTTGCAAAGTTGGTTAACACTGTATGTCACATGCTACATTCTGTATTCTACTGCCCATTAGAACACTGCTAAAGACCTATAACATTGATGCATTAAGACTATGGCGTTTGTAGATGGGCACCAGTGTGAATTATGAATACATATGATTTGACAAAACGCTTCAGATTATAGGGCATGCTAAACCCCTTTATTTTCTACTATGATATTAATATTTGTACATTTAACATTTGATTTTAATAAAACTAGACATCATCATCTTTTTTGTATACTTTACATTTGATTACATTCCCCCAATGTATTTTGTGTTTAAAGCAGGGCAGATCCAGAAGAACACTAGGTAAAGGAAAGTAATAGTTTCATGTCTGCTCATTTACTGTGTTATGTCATATTTTGTGTGTTATTTTTGTTTTACTGTATTGTACCTACCAATCCTATGTATACCCTTCTGAATCACATAGCATGACTTTTTTTTTATGTTGGTCGCATTATTTCTAGTGTGGTTATTTCATTTGACCCTTTTTTTGTTTTGCTTTAAATAGCGTTGTGCCTCTTCTGTCCTTTCGTGTGTATTGTTTGTCTTCTCCCATTAAACTGACATTTGACTTTGGCAGGGGCTATTCAATCAACCTTTCTTCTTCCTATGTGTTTGTCTGTTACCTTTTGGACTGCCCCTAAGCTATTTACTTACCCTTGGTCTGTTCCTGCCCCTGCCTAAGTATTCTGTTCCCAGAGTTCCAGTCTGTTCTTCTTCTACCTCAACCCTGATTCTTCTATGTATTGCTATACAGAGATAGTCAACTCCAGGACATTCTCCAGAGCCCTAGGTTGGTGTTTATTACATCCTCAGCTTCTGGGTCCTATCTGGTATTGACACATCTGTGTAGATTGTGACAGTAGAGCACTGATCTTATGAGTTCCAGGCCCAGCCTTGACAAATGACCCATCTGTAAGGTATGGTAGCCTATTGGGGAAGTGGGACTGTAGATGAGAGAAGCCAGTGTAGAGTTCATAAAGCAGCCATTGTTCTGATTGGTTACAGTCCTAATGTGGAACTGGTGATTACTTACTGTAGGGAAACAAGAACGTAAGTTGAAAGTCTTAACAAAATGATTCAGGCTCATTAAACATCAGACCCAAATAATTTAGAAACAATGTTGAAGTTCACTACCACTACAGAACACATATGGTTTTTCGATGCATGAACATAACATTGAAGCCTAAAAAGAATAGACTTCCTAAAAGATCCAATTATAGCTTGGCATTGAATATGTAAAAAAAATAATGTTGCTGTGTCACAATATCTTACAATTAGTGGGAATCAAAATTTTAAAGAGGGACTTTTCCTTTTTTTTTTTATGATGAATAAGTCTTCCCCTTTCTACAAATAAGACTTTACTGTGTAGAACTTGTAAGAATTTATGGAAATTCATGGGAATGGACTCCCTTATCAAATGTTATTGCCTCAGTCAAGAATAAATTTTCCATAACACTCTTGTATAAATTAGTAAACAATATGGTTTACTTAAATATTATTTTACAAAAATGGAGAAGTCTACTACAAATAGGTTGTGTTGCAGTAATGAGAAGACAACACATAAAAGTGATATTAATGGTTTACCGCCCAAAGTAATATCTAAATGGGGCAACACCACATACATATAGGGGTTGTTGTATGAAGTGCAAAATAAAGATAAAGCTGATTTTGTACATCGTTTCTGGTCATGTCCAAATAGTCTGGAAAATGATTAATTATTGGATGAATAGGTTACGTTATACTCAAATTCTGCTAAAATTAAAAACATATATTTGTCTGATATCTAATAAAAATTATGATTAGTTTAAAAGCTTTATAAATACATGTATCTTGATTGGCAGAAACATACGCCTAGATTTAGAGTTCTGCGTTAGCCGTCAAAAGCAGCGTTAAGGAGTCCTAACGCTGCTTTTGGCCGCCCGCTGGTATTTAGAGTCAGCCAGGAAAGGGTCTAACGCTCACTTTCAAGCTGCGACTTTTCCATACCGCAGATCCCCTTACGCCAATTGCGTATCCTATCTTTTCAATGGGATCTTCCTAATGCCGGTATTTAGAGTCTTGGCTGAAGTGAGCGGTAGACCCTCTGCCGACAAGACTCCAGCCGCAAAAAAAAGTCAGTAGTTAAGAGCTTTATGGGCTAACGCCGGTTTATAAAGCTCTTAACTACTGTGCTCTAAAGTACACTAACACCCATAAACTACCTATGTACCCCTAAACCGAGGTCCCCCCACATCGCAGCCACTATAATAAATATTTTGAACCCCTAATCTGCCGACCGCACACCGCCGCCACCTACATTATCCCTATGAACTCCTAATCTGCTGCCCCTAACATCGCCAACACCTACATAATATTTATTAACTCCTAATCTGCCGACCGCACACCGCCGCCACCTACATTATCCCTATGAACCCCTAATCTTCTGCCCCTAACATCGCCGCCACCTACATAATATTTATTGACCCCTAATCTGCCGACCACACACCACCGCCACCTACATTATCCCTATGAACCCCTAATCTACTGCCCTTAACATCGCCGACACCTACATAATATTTATTAACCCCTAATCTGCCCCCCCAACGTCGCCGCCACCTAACAACACTTATTAACCCCTAATCTGCCGACCGGACCTTGCCGCTACTCTAATAAAGTTATTAACCCCTAAACCACCGCACTCCCGCCTTGCAAACCTTATAATAAATAGTATTAGCCCCTAATCTGCTCTCCCTAACATCGCCGCCACCTAACTTCAAGTATTAACCCCTAATCTGCCGACCGGACCTCGCCGCTACTCTAATAAATGTATTAACCCCTAAAGCTAAGTCTAACCCTAACCCTAACACCCCCCTAAATTAAATATAATTTTAATCTAACGAAATAAATTAAATCTTATTAACTAAAGTATTCCTATTTAAAACTAAATACTTACCTGTAAAATAAACCCTAATATAGCTAAAATCTAACAAATAATTATATTGTAGCTATTTTAGGATTTATATTTATTTTACAGGCAACTTTGTATTTATTTTAACTAGGTACAATAGCTATTAAATAGTTATTAACTATTTAATAGCTACCTAGTTAAAATAATTACAGAATTACCTGTAAAATAAATCCTAACCTAAGTTACAATTAAACCTAACACTACACTATCAATAAATTAATTAAATAAATTACCTACAATTACATACAATTAAATAAACTAAACTAAATTACAAAAAAAAAACAACCCTAAATTACAAAAAATAAAAAAAGATTACAAGAATATTAGGCTAATTACACCTACTCTAAGCCCCCTAATAAAATAAAAAAGCCCCCCAAAATAATAAAGGTCCCTACCCTATTCTAAATTAAAAAGTAACCAGCTCTTTTACCAGCCCTTAAAAGGGCTTTTTGCGGGGCATGCTCCTAAGTAATCAGCTCTTTTGCCTGTAAAAAAAATAAAACACCCCAAACATTAAAACCCACCACCCACATACCCCTACTCTAACCCAAACCCCCTTTAAATAAACCTAACACTACCCCCTGAAGATCTCCCTACCTTGAGTCTTGTTCACCCAGCTGGGCACCGATGGACCAAAAGAGGACATCCGGAGTGGCAGAAGTCTTCATCCTATCCGGGCAGAAGAGGACATCCAGACCGGCAGACATCTTCATCCAAGCGGCATCTTCTATCTTCATCCATCCAACGAGGAGCGGCTCCATCTTCAAGACCTCCGGCGCGGAACATCCTTCTTCACCGACGACTAGACGACGAATGACGGTTCCTTTAAATGACATCATCCAAGATGGCGTCCCTCAAATTCCGATTCTATCAGCCAATCGGAATTAAGGTAGGAAAAATCTGATTGGCTGATTAAATCAGCCAGATTCAAGTTCAATCCGATTGGCTGATCCAATCAGCCAATCAGATTGAGCTCGCATTCTATTGGCTGTTCCGATCAGCCAATAGAATGCAAGCTCAATCTGATTGGCTGATTGGATCAGCCAATCAGATTTTTCCTACCTTAATTCCGATTGGCTGATAGAATCCTATCAGCCAATCGGAATTCGAGGGACGCCATCTTGGATGACGTCATTTAAAGGAACCATCATTCGTCGTCTAATCGTCGGTGAAGAAGGATGTTCCGTGCCGGAGGTCTTGAAGATGGAGCCGCTCCTCGTCGGATGGATTAATATAGAAGATGCCGCTTGGATGAAGATGTCTGCCGGTCCAGATGTCCTCTTCTGCCCGGATAGGATGAAGACTTCTGCCGCTCCGGATGTCCTCTTTTGGTCCATCGGTGCCCGGCTGGGTGAACACGACTCAAGGTAGGGAGATCTTCAGGGGGTAGTGTTAGGTTTATTTAAGGGGGTTTGAGTTAGAGTAGGGGTATGTGGGTGGTGGGTTTTAATGTTAGGGGGGTTGTATTTTTTTTTACAGGCAAAAGAGCTGTTTACTTTGGGGCATGCCCCGCAAAAAGCCCTTTCAAGGGCTGGTAAAAGAGCTGGTTACTTTTTAATTTAGAATAGGGTAGGGATCTTTATTATTTTGGGGGGCTTTTTATTTTATTAGGGGGCTTAGAGTAGGTGTAATTAGCCTAATATTCTTGTAAACTTTTTTTATTTTTTGTAATTTAGTGTTGTTTTTTATTTGTAATTTAGTTTAGTTTATTTAATTGTATGTAATTGTAGGTAATTTATTTAATTAATTTATTGATAGTGTAGTGTTAGGTTTAATTGTAACTTAGGTTAGGATTTATTTTACAGGTAATTTTGTAATTATTTTAACTAGGTAGCTATTAAATAGTTAATAAGTATTTAATAGCTGTTGTACCTAGTTAAAATAAATACAAAGTTGCCTGTAAAATAAATATAAATCCTAAAATAGCTACAATATAATTATTTGTTATATTGTAGCTATATTAGGGTTTATTTTACAGGTAAGTATTTAGTTTTAAATAGGAATACTTTAGTTAATAAGATTTAATTTATTTTGTTAGATTAAAATTATATTTAACTTAGGGGGTGTTAGAGTTAGACTTAGCTTTAGGGGTTAATACATTTATTAGAGTAGCGGCGAGGTCCAGTCGGCAGATTAGGGGTTAATACTTGAAGTTAGGTGGCGGCGATGTTAGGGAGGGCAGATTAGGTTTTAATACTATTTATTATAGGGTTTGCGAGGCGGGAGTGCGGCGGTTTAGAGGTTAATAACTTTATTAGAGTAGCGGCGAGGTCCGGTCGGCAGATTAGGGGTTAATAAGTGTAGTTAGGTGGCGGCGACGTTGGGGGGGCAGATTAGGGGTTAATAAATATTATGTAGGTGTCGGCGGTGTACGGAGCGGCAGATTAGGGGTTAATTGTATAATGCAGGTGTCAGCGATAGCGGGGGCGGCAGATTAGGGGTTAATAAATGTAAGGTTAGGGGTGTTTAGACTCGGGGTTCATGTTAGGGTGTTAAGTGCAGACTTAGAGAGTGTTTTCCCATAGGAAACAATGGGGCTGCGTTGGGATCTTAACGCTGCTTTTTTGCAGGTGTTAGGTTTTTTTTCATCCCAAACTGCCCCATTGTTTCCTATGGGGGAATCGTGCACAAGAACGTTTTGCCAGCTTACCGCTACCGTAAGCAACGCTGGTATTGAGAGTTGAAGTTGCGGTACATTCGGCTCAACGCACCCTTTTTGGAGCCTAACGCAGCCCTTCAGACAACTCTAAATACCAGCGTTGTCTTAAGGGTGCGTTGGGAAAAAAAGCTGCGTTAGCTATGCGGGTCTTTACCGACAAAACTCTACATCTAGGCGATAATTTTAAAACATTAGAAATCTCCATTTAAAATATTTAAACATGCACTTCATAGACAACTCTTCACTGAACAATTAATAGGAATGAAGAATTTCAGGTTGAAATGTTTTTTGAAAAATGGAAATATAAGATTTAATGGTACAAAGATAAATGATTCAAATGTTTGAAAAAAAAAACTCAATATTTTATGGAGAGTAAATTAAAAGAAGAATGGCTATTGTGATAAGTTGAGGAACGATGTATGATGCATGTACCTATATTCTGATGTATTTTCTTTGTCATTTTATTTTGCTTCTTCTTTTGTTTTTTTTGTTATGATTATGAAAACATCATAAAAATGAAAACAAAAACAAAAAAACATTGCAGTTTTGAAGGCCTGGCTCTGTTTTTCCATCAGAAATCCCATCAGACAGTAAGTAGTTGGTCTGAACTCTGAAAGGTAAGGGGAGAATAGTTGTAAAAGGCGGCTGGAGTACTGACATTCTCACTGCCATATAATTTAACAGATAAACCAGTGTGAACTGCAGTTTGGCAATGGGATCATTCCAGTTACCATGCACCTGATCTCAGAAATGAAGTCCCTGCCATTGATCGACATGCTGGATCACATACACGGAAAATCATTGCAATAATTAGTGTGGGTCATCATGTAGGTTCCCACATCTAAGACAGAAGACAGACGAAGAGTGATATTAACTCTGTTAAATAATAAGACTGATAAGCTAATTAGGTCTGCTCTCTCTACAAGCTCAGCCTATTTTGGGCTAGATTACAAGTGGCGCGCTACTTAATTCTCCAGCTCAAGCTATACATTGTACGCTTTTTGTTGAAAGTAAAAAAGTTTGCAACTTGCGCTAAAAGCCTAACTTAGAATATTGCAGTTGCATTAACGTACTCCCAAATAGACTTGAATAGAGCGCGAAAAGTAGAAAAAAAAGCAACTAACACCCTTACTCGTGCGCAAACGTGATCTTACCTGACATGAAATATGAATATTTCACATTCCAATGATCTTCACATAACAGAATATGTTCTATTTATTCTTAAATGTATATATATATTATATATATATATATAATGTATATATAATATGATTGTTTGGTAAAATATATATCTATATGTATATTATATATATATATATATATATATATATATATATATAGTCAATGGCAAAAAAGGTGCGGTAAGCGGTCTTCCATAAAATCCAAATTCTTTCTTAGACAAATAGTTAAAAATAGTATTCATCCATGGGGCACATCAAGCAACATCACAATACACATGTATCAGCTAACATGTTTCGGCCCGTGGGCCGTAATCATAGCTAACATACAAAACACCTGTGCACCTTAAAAAGCTACAGGGTCAACAATGATTGGTTTAAAACAAAGGAGTGTCAGTGATGCAAGTTGTTGCTACGAAATTTTAAAGTGCTAAACATTTTCTATCCATTAGGTGCTACTAAAAGGTGAACTGCACAGCAGTATACAAATGGTACACTGTAATATACGGGATTACCAAAAGTATATATATATATATATATATACAAGATTATACAGAGAAAAGCTAAACTACACAGAATTATACTAAAAGAGGTGGCTAGTCATTACATATGCCTGACTTTAAAAAGATACACACCCAAAGCAGCATAAATGGCATACAAGTGTAAAATACTAAAGGACATTGTAACAGCTTTAATATGCTTTGACAGCATTTGAGTGTTGGCATAAATGAACCCACAATAATACCATGTATACAAGTGCACCGATGATTAGCAATAGTCTAGTGCAACCTAGATGCAAATTTAAAGTCACAAAAGTAATTTTAAATACAAATTTTTGGAGTATTCAACTCTGACTCTAAATTCCAAATATCCGGTATCAAATTCTAATCTATAAAATCCCAATCTTTAGAATGGCAAATAAAACCAAACCAAACCAAAGAAAACCACTACACATTGCAATTAAAACCAGGCATGGAAGTACTTGCATATACATTCTTATGCAGAATTATGCATGATATCCTGTATATATGCAAATGTACATGTATTCAGGCAACTTATTGGGGCATCTTATTGTAGGGAGGTGTTGCTGAGGAAGAAGGAGAGGCACATCGGATAAGAAAAGATTGCAAATTATTGCCAATAATTAATGAGGTCATACTCGGAATTCAGACCGGTTGGAACCCGGGTCTTAAGTTTAAATATCCAATACATCTCCCTCTTCCTCAGCAACCTATCTCTATCCCCTCCCCTTGTTGGGGGCATGATTCGTTCGATCGCTTGCCATCTCAGAGTATTGACTTTTTTGATGGCATCTAACAAAATGTTGTACAAGAGGTGTAGTAATAGCCTGGCCAGCCTGTATGGTAGATAAATGGTTATGTATTCTAACCTTTAGTTCATTGGTTGTTAGACCGACATATTGTAAATGACATGCAGTGTAAGTCAATACATAAATAACAGTTGAAGTGCATTTAAGGCAAGTGTCGATTGGAAAAGTTTCACCAGTATGTTCTGACCTAAAAATATTAGATGGTAAAACATATTCACAGGCCCTACAAAAATATATATAAAAATAGGGTTACCATATTGCCGCTTTAAAAAGGGACACATATGAAAAATAAATGTCAGGGTTCTTACACAAAACATTTCTTTAAACAGCCCTGAAAGCCCTTATATATATTTTTAAAAATGTTTCCCTTTTTAAAACGGCAATATGGTAACCCTATATATATAATACATTTTCGGGGAGTAACCCCCATCTTCAGACTCAAGTGTTTTACCCACTTGAGTCTGAAGATGGGGGTTACCCCCTGAAAATGTTAACTCCTTAATAAATACACTTTGTGATTACAAACGGTGAGTGCACCCTATGGACTGTTCATTATTATATTTTACTAGGCAGCACCCTGCCATTATGGATTAGGAACAGTGAGTGCTGATACTTTGATACTATATATATATATATATATATATATATATATATATGCACTCTCACCAAATGTTCCACAGCTGCCAGGGTGCTATAGTAATAGAACACAGTCCAAACAGAGCAAAAAAAGCACTCACTGGTCTTTATATATATATATATATATATATATATATATATGATTATATATAGGGATAAATACATATATATATATATGTATAGGATTTTCTATTAAAAAATGCTTTGAACATATTCTCCATGTGAAGAACATTAAAATGTGAAATATTTACATTAAAATACATAGTTAAATATGATTTTTCATGTTTTCAGCTACTTGACAGCAAAGGGCTCCAATACACTTATAAATGTGTGTGTATATATATATGTATTTATGTGTGTATATATGTCTGTAAATAATTATATACACACATGTAAATACATATTTACACACACACACACAAACTGTATATATATATATATATATATATACACATATACATATTTAGACATGTGTATATATACGTTAAAACCCTTTGCATGCCTTTTTTTCTAACACCTGAGACCTCTTATCTTTGAGCCCTTATAACTTTTTTATGAAGTATTTTTTTAAAATATTTTTTATTAGACAGTCGGCTAGATTACGAGTTGTGCGTTAGGGTTAAAAAGAAGCGTTGGCCGGTCCCAACGCTGCTTTCTTCTGTTAAGTGTGATCAGTCCACGGGTCATCATTACTTCTGGGATATTAACTGCTCCCCTACAGGAAGTGCAAGAGGATTCACCCAGCAGAGCTGCATATAGCTCCTCCCCTCTACGTCACTCCCAGTCATTCTCTTGCACCCAGCAACTAGATAGGTCGTGTGAGAGGACTATGGTGATTATACTTAGTTTTATATCTTCAATCAAAAGTTTGTTATTTTAAAATAGCACCGGAGTGTGTTATTACCTCTCTGGCAGAGTTTGAGGAAGAATCTACCAGAGTTTTGCTATGATTTTAGCCGGAGTAGTTAAGATCATATTGCTGTTCTCGGCCATCTGAGGAGTGAGGTAAACTTCAGATCAGGGGACAGCGGGCAGATGAATCTGCATAGAGGTATGTAGCAGTTTTTATTTTCTGACAATGGAATTGATGAGAAAATCCTGCCATACCGATATAATGTCATGTATGTATACTTTACACTTCAGTATTCTGGGAGAATGGTACTTCACTAGAATTACACTGTAAGAAAGACATAAAGCTGTTTAATAACTAGAGATTATGTTTAACGTTTTTGCTGGAATGTAAAATCGTTTTCATTTGCTGAGGTACTGAGTGAATAAATGTTTGGGCACCATTTTTCCACTTGGCAGTTGCTTAAATCTGTTTTTTCTGTCAGTTTCTGTTCTCCCTCACTGCTGTGTGTGTGGGGGAGGGGCGCTTTTACTATGCATCAAATATTTCAGTCAGCAACTCATTGTATTCCCTGCATGATCTGGTTCATCTCTACAGAGCTCAGGGGTCTTCAAAACTTATTTTGAGGGAGGTAATTTCTCTCAGCAGAGCTGTGAGAATTATAGTTTGACTGAAATAAAAACTTTTATTCTGTAATTTGTTTCCTGCTTTCAGAAATTGTTATCTTTGCTAATGGGATTAAACCTTTGCTAAAGTTGTGTTGTTTACAAGGATTGAGGCTATAACTGTTTCAATTTATTAATTTTTAACTGTCATAGATCTTCTGTGCTTCTTAAAGGCACAGTACGTTTTAATATTATTCTATTTGAATTGTATTTCCAAGTTGCAAGTTTATTTGCTAGTGTGTTAAACATGTCTGATTCAGAAGATGATACCTGTGTCATTTGTTGCAATGCCAAAGTGGAGCCCAATAGAAATTTATGTACTAACTGTATTGATGCTACTTTAAATAAAAATCAATCTGTACAAATTGAACAAATTTCACCAAACAACGAGGGGAGAGTTATGCCGACTAACTCGCCTCACGTGTCAGTACCTACATCTCCCGCTCAGAGGGAGGTGCGTGATATTGTAGCGCCGAGTACAGCTGGGCGGCCATTACAAATCACATTACAGGATATGGCTACTGTTATGACTGAAGTTTTGGCTAAATTACCAGAACTAAAAGGTAAGCGTGATCACTC
The DNA here is from genome assembly GCF_027579735.1 of Bombina bombina. NCBI lineage: Eukaryota > Metazoa > Chordata > Amphibia > Anura > Bombinatoridae > Bombina > Bombina bombina. The sequence goes on from NC_069504.1 coordinate 1,052,363,815, forward strand.
TGGGGTGAGAACAGAGTGCGCTGATAATATTAGGGCCATGTCAGACACTGCGTCACAGGTGGCAGAACATGAGGACGGAGAACTTCATTCTGTGGGTGACGGTTCTGATCCAAACAGACTGGATTCAGATATTTCAAATTTCAAATCCTATACCTAAGAGACTTACTGAAATTGTTACTAAGGAGTGGGATAGACCCGGTGTGCCGTTCTCACCCCCTCCGATATTTAGAAAAATGTTTCCAATAGTCGCCACCACAAGGGACTTATGGCAAACGGTCCCTAAGGTGGAGGGAGCAGTTTCTACTTTAGCTAAGCGTACCACTATCCCGGTGGAGGATAGCTGTGCTTTTTCAGATCCAATGGATAAAAAGTTAGAGGGTTACCTTAAGAAAATGTTTGTTCAACAAGGTTTTATATTGCAACCCCTTGCATGCATTGCGCCGATCACGGCTGCAGCGGCATTCTGGATTGAGTCTCTGGAAGAGAACATTGGTTCAGCTACTCTGGACGACATTACGGACAGGCTTAGAGTCCTTAAACTAGCTAATTCATTCATTTCGGAGGCCGTAGTACATCTTACTAAACTTACGGCGAATAATTCAGGATTCGCCATTCAGGCACGCAGGGCGCTGTGGCTAAAATCCTGGTCAGCTGATGTTACTTCTAAGTCTAAATTGCTTAATATACCTTTCAAAGGGCAGACCTTATTCGGGCCCGGGTTGAAAGAGATTATCGCTGACATTACAGGAGGTAAAGGCCATGCACTGCCTCAGGACAAAGCCAAAGCCAAGACTAGACAGTCTAGTTTTCGTTCCTTTCGTAATTTCAAAGCAGGAGCAGCATCAACTTCCTCTGCACCAAAACAGGAAGGAGCTGTTGCTCGCTACAGACAAGGCTGGAAACCTAACCAGTCCTGGAACAAGGGCAAGCAGACTAGGAAACCTGCTGCTGCCCCCAAAACAGCATGAATTGAGGGCCCCCGATCCGGGATCGGATCTAGTGGGGGGCAGACTTTCTCTCTTCGCCCAGGCTTGGGCAAGAGATGTTCAGGATCCCTGGGCGCTAGAGATAATATCTCAGGGATACCTTCTGGACTTCAAATACTCTCCTCCAAGAGAGAGATTTCATCTGTCAAGATTGTCAACAATCCAGACAAAGAAAGAGGCGTTTCTACGCTGCGTACAAGAGCTCTTGTTAATGGGAGTAATCCATCCAGTTCCACGATCGGAACAGGGACAGGGGTTTTACTCAAATCTGTTTGTGGTTCCCAAAAAAGAGGGAACTTTCAGACCAATCCTGGACTTAAAGATCCTAAACAAATTCCTAAGAGTTCCATCATTCAAGATGGAGACTATTCGGACAATTTTACCTATGATCCGAGAGGGTCAGTACATGACCACTGTAGATTTAAAAGATGCTTACCTGCACATACCGATTCACAAAGATCATTACCGGTACCTAAGGTTTGCCTTCCTAGACAGGCATTACCAGTTTGTGGCTCTTCCATTCGGATTGGCTACAGCGCCAAGAATCTTCACAAAGGTTCTGGGTGCTCTTCTGGCGGTACTAAGACCGCGGGGAATCTCGGTAGCTCCATACCTAGACGACATTCTGATACAAGCTTCAAGCTTTCAAACTGCCAAATCTCATACAGAGTTAGTGCTGGCATTTCTAAGGTCACATGGATGGAAGGTGAACGAAAAGAAAAGTTCACTCGTTCCACTCACAAGAGTTCCCTTCCTGGGGACTCTTATAGATTCTGTAGAAATGAAGATTTACCTGACAGAGGACAGGCTATCAAGACTTCAAAGTGCTTGCCGCACTCTTCATTCCATTCAACACCCGTCAGTGGCTCAATGTATGGAGGTAATCGGCTTAATGGTAGCGGCAATGGACATAGTACCCTTTGCACGCTTACACCTCAGACCACTGCAACTGTGCATGCTAGGTCAGTGGAATGGGGATTACTCAGACTTATCCCCTTCTCTGAATCTGGATCAAGAGACCAGAAATTCTCTTCTATGGTGGCTTTCTCGGCCACACCTGTCCAGGGGGATGCCATTCAGCAGACCAGACTGGACAATTGTAACAACAGACGCCAGCCTTCTAGGTTGGGGTGCCGTCTGGAATTCCCTGAAGGCTCAGGGACTATGGAGTCAGGAGGAGAGTCTCCTGCCAATAAACATTCTGGAATTGAGAGCAGTTCTCAATGCCCTCCTGGCTTGGCCCCAGTTGATAACTCGGGGGTTCATCAGGTTTCAGTCGGACAACATCACGACTGTAGCTTACATCAACCATCAGGGAGGGACAAGAAGCTCCCTAGCTATGATGGAAGTATCAAAGATAATTCGCTGGGCAGAGTCTCACTCTTGCCACCTGTCAGCAATCCACATCCCGGGAGTGGAGAACTGGGAGGCGGATTTCTTAAGTCGTCAGACTTTTCATCCGGGGGAGTGGGAACTTCATCCGGAGGTCTTTGCCCAAATACTTCGACGTTGGGGCAAACCAGAGATAGATCTCATGGCGTCTCGAAAGAACGCCAAGCTTCCTCGTTACGGGTCCAGATCCAGGGATCCAGGAGCAGTCCTGATAGATGCTCTGACAGCACCTTGGGACTTCAGGATGGCTTACGTGTTTCCACCCTTCCCGTTGCTTCCTCGATTGATAGCCAGAATCAAACAAGAGAGAGCATCAGTGATTCTAATAGCACCTGCGTGGCCACGCAGGACTTGGTATGCAGACCTGGTGGACATGTCATCCTGTCCGCCTTGGTCTCTACCTCTGAAACAGGACCTTCTGATACAGGGTCCCTTCAAACATCAAAATCTAACTTCTCTGAAGCTGACTGCTTGGAAATTGAACGCTTAATTTTATCAAGACGTGGGTTTTCTGAGTCAGTTATTAGTACCTTAATACAGACTAGGAAACCTGTTACCAGAAAGATTTACCATAAGATATGGCGTAAATACCTACATTGGTGTGAATCCAAAGGTTACTCTTGGAGTAAGGTTAGGATTCCTAGGATATTGTCTTTTCTACAAGAAGGTTTAGAAAAGGGTTTATCTGCTAGTTCATTAAAGGGACAGATCTCAGCTCTGTCCATTCTGTTACACAAACGTCTGTCAGAAGTTCCTGACGTCCAGGCTTTTTGTCAGGCTTTGGCCAGGATTAAGCCTGTGTTTAAAACTGTTGCTCCACCATGGAGTTTAAACCTTGTTCTTAATGTTTTACAGGGCGTTCCGTTTGAACCCCTTCATTCCATTGATATAAAGTTGTTATCTTGGAAAGTTCTATTTTTAATGGCTATTTCCTCGGCTCGAAGAGTCTCTGAATTATCAGCCTTACATTGTGATTCTCCTTATTTGATTTTTCATTCGGATAAGGTAGTCCTGCGTACTAAACCTGGGTTCTTACCTAAGGTAGTTACTAACAGGAATATCAATCAAGAGATTGTTGTTCCTTCTTTATGCCCAAATCCTTCTTCAAAGAAGGAACGTCTACTGCACAACCTGGATGTAGTCCGGGCTCTAAAATTTTACTTGCAGGCAACTAAGGAATTCCGACAAACGTCTTCTCTGTTTGTCATTTACTCTGGGCAGAGGAGAGGTCAAAAAGCTTCCGCTACCTCTCTTTCTTTTTGGCTTCGTAGCATAATTCGTTTAGCTTATGAGACTGCTGGACAGCAGCCCCCTGAAAGAATTACAGCTCATTCTACTAGAGCTGTGGCTTCCACTTGGGCCTTCAAGAATGAGGCCTCTGTTGAACAGATTTGCAAGGCTGCAACTTGGTCTTCGCTTCATACTTTTTCCAAATTTTACAAATTTGACACCTTTGCTTCATCGGAGGCTATTTTTGGGAGAAAGGTTCTTCAGGCAGTGGTTCCTTCTGTATAAAGAGTCTGCCTATCCCTCCCGTCATCCGTGTACTTTTGCTTTGGTATTGGTATCCCAGAAGTAATGATGACCCGTGGACTGATCACACTTAACAGAAGAAAACATAATTTATGCTTACCTGATAAATTCCTTTCTTCTGTAGTGTGATCAGTCCACGGCCCGCCCTGTTTTTAAGGCAGGTAAATATTTTTTAATTTATACTCCAGTCACCACTTCACCCTTGGCTTTTCCTTTCTCGTTGGTCCTTGGTCGAATGACTGGGAGTGACGTAGAGGGGAGGAGCTATATGCAGCTCTGCTGGGTGAATCCTCTTGCACTTCCTGTAGGGGAGCAGTTAATATCCCAGAAGTAATGATGACCCGTGGACTGATCACACTACAGAAGAAAGGAATTTATCAGGTAAGCATAAATTATGTTTTTTAACGCCCGCTGGTATTACAAGTCTTGCAGGTACAGGTGTACCGCTCACTTTTTTGGCCAGACTCTGCAATACCGCAAATCCACTTACGTCAATTGCGTATCCTATTTTTTCAATGGGACTTGCATAGCGCCGGTATTACAAGTCTGCCAAAAAGTGAGCGGTAGACCCTCTCCTGTCAAGACTGGTACCGCAGTAGTTAAGAGTTTTACACTACAACGCCGTTGCATAAAACTCTTAACTAAAGTGCTAAGAAGTACACTAACACCCATAAACTACCTATTAACCCCTAAACCGAGGCCCCCCACATCGCAAACACTAAAATAAAATTTTTAACCCCTAATCTGCTGAACCAGACATCGCCGCCACTATAATAAATATATTAACCCCTAAACCACCGCACTCCCGCATCGCAAACACTATTTAAATATTATTAACCCCTAATCTGCCGGCCCTAACATCGCCGACACCTACCTAAATTTATTAACCCCTAATCTGCCGTCCCCAATGTCGCCGACAATATATTAAATGTATTAACCCCTAAACCTAAGTCTAACCCTAACCCCCTAACTTAAATATAATTACAATAAATCTAAATAAAATTACTACAATTTCCTAAATAATTTCTATTTAAAACTAAATACTTACCTATAAAATAAACCCTAAGCTAGCTACAATATAACTAATAGTTACATTGTAGTTATCTTAGGGTTTATTTTTAATTAACAGGCAACTTTGTATTTATTTTAACTAGGTACAATAGTTACTAAATAGTTATTAACTATTTAATAACTACCTAGTTAAAATAAATACAAAAGGACCTGTAAAATAAAACCTAAGTTACACTAACACTTCACTATAATTAAATTAATTACCTAAACTAAATACAATTAATTACAATTTAAAAAAATTATTAAAAAGTACGAACCCCCCACACTAAATTACAGAAAATAATAAAAATAATTACAAGATTTTTAAACTAATTACACCTACTCTAATCCCCCTAACAAAATAAAAAATCCCCCCAAAATAAAAAAAGCCCTACCCTACACTAAATTACAAATAGCCCTTAAAAGGGCATTTTGAGGGGCATTGCCCCAAAGTAATCAGCTCTTTTACCTGTAAAAAAAAAAGTACAAATACCCCCCCAACATTAAAACCCACACAACCAACCCTACTCTAAAAGTAACCCACCCAATCCCCCCTTAAAAAAAACTAACACTAACCCCTTGAAGATCACCCTACCGTGAGACGTCTTCACCCAACCGGGCAGAAGTGGTCCTCCAGACGGGCAGAAGTCTTCATCCAAGCCAGGCAGAAGAGGTCCTCCAGACGGGCAGAAGTCTTCATCCAGACGGCATCTTCTATCTTCATTCATTCAGCGCGGATCGGGTCCATCTTCAAGACATCCGACGCGGAGCATCCTTCTCAGCCGACGACTACCCGACGAATGAAGGTTCCTTTAAGTGACGTCATCCAAGATGGCGTCTCTTCAATTCCGATTGGCTGATAGAATTCTATCAGTCAATCGGAATTAAGGTAGGAAAAATCCTATTGGCTGATAAAATCAGCCAATAGGATTGAACTTCAATCCTATTGGTTGATCCAATCATAGGATTTTTTTTCGTACTATAGATAATTTTTTAAAATTGTAATTAATTGTATTTAGTTTAGGTAATTAATTTAATTATAGTGTAGTGTTAGGTGTAATTGTAACTTAGGTTAGGTTTTATTTTACAGGTAAATTTGTCTTTATTTTAAGTAGGAAGTTATTAAATAGTTAATGACTATTTAATAACTATTGTACCTAGTTAAAATAAAAACAAAGTTGCCTGTAAAATAAAAATAAACCCTAAGCTAGCTACAATGTAACTATTAGTTATATTGTAGCTATCTTAGGGTTTATTTTACAGGTAAGCATTTAGTTTTAAATAGGAATAATTTAGTGAATTGTATTAATTTTATTTAGATTTATTGTAATTATATTTAAGTTAGGGGGTGTTAGGGTTAGGGTTAGACTTAGGTTTAAGGGTTAATAACTTTATTATAGTGGTGGCGACGTTGTGGGCGGCAGATTAGGGGTTAATAAATGTTGTTAGGCTGCGGCGACATTGGGGGCGGCAGATTAGGGGTTAATAAATATAATGTAGGGTTCAGCGATGTTGGGGGCGGCAGATTAGGGGTTCATAAGTATAATGTAGGTGGCGGTGGTGTCTGGAGCGGCAAATTAGGGGTTAATAATATAATGCAGGTGTCGGCGATGTCGGGGCGGCAGATTAGGGGTTAATAAGTGTAATATTAGGGGTGTTTAGACTCGGGGTTCATGTTAGGGTGTTAGGTGTAGACATAAAATGTGTTTCCCCATAGGAATCAATGGGGCTGCGTTAGAAGCTGAACGCTGCTTTTTTGCAGGTGTTAGTTTTTTTTTCCAGCCGGCTCTCCCCCATTGATTGCTATGGGGAAATCGTGCACAAGCATGTTTCACCTGCTCACCGCTAACGTAAGCAGCGCTGGTATTGAGGTGAGATGTGGAGCAAAATTTTGCTCTTCGCTCACTTTTTTGCGGTTAACGCCGGGTTTCTAAAAACCCGTAATACCAGCGCTGTCTTAAGTGAGCGGTGAGCATAAACTGCTTGCTAGCACCGCACCCCTGTTAACGCAAAACTTGTAATCTAGGTGTGTGTTATTATGATTGTAACTGTACTTTTTAAAGAAGTGTTTTCTGCAAATTTTTGTCTCGCATAACTGTTAAACCAGAGTTCTGATGTAGCGCTAATCCAACAAGCGCTAAATTCAATTGCGCAAATTCAAAAGCAAACTTGTTTACTTTCAACTTGTAATATGTGCACTTTTTCCAAAGTGCACAAAGGGCTGCGATAAACCCCTTATCGCTCCCGTACAACAGTTAGTGCGACACTTGTAATTTAGCCCTTCATTCGGTTGTGGTTTCAATTAGCAGAAACAGCTATTTAATATACAAATATAAATCTAAAGGAGCAACTCATCATAACATTTAAACTTTGAAGTTGGTATAACAAGTCAATACAAATACATAAAGGGGAAACCAATTTTATAGCACACTGTCCCTTTAAAGATGGTGACTCCAAGATTACCTGCAAATGGCATATACCTACAAGAAACCCACTTCACTAGTTCGACTATCCCCAAATACTGTACAAGAGAGTTTCCACAACATTATCACGCTATATCAGAGAAAGGGAAAAAAAGAGGTGTTTCCATACTGATAAACTCCTCATTGCAATTTATACATAAGGAAACAATTTCTGACAGAGAGGGCAGATATGTCTTGGTCCAGGGCCAGATGCGTGGAATAGACGTTCTATTTTGTAACGTCTATGCTCCAAATGACGGTCAACATACCTTCTTTTGTAACATCATACATCTATTAACAGGTTGGTCTAAGGTGGGGACTTATCTAGCTGGAGACTTTAACATAGATCTTCAAGCCCTTACATATAACCCCCCACAATTACAATAATAAAAAAAAGAGGAGACTAAGCTCCATAGCCAAGGAAATCATTGACTTATTGTCACCTTTTTCTCCTATAGACACATGAAGGACACTTTATGGGGTCACAACAGACACCACATTCTACTCAGCACCTCATAACATCTATTCCAAAATAGACTATATATTTATAAATCAGTTGCTACAACCGACCCTCAGATCGGCTGAGGTGGTTCCTTGTGTCTGGTCGGACCATGCCATATCTTTAATTATGCTGGGGAATATGAATGATCCAAATAGAATTCCTTCCTGGACCTTTGACCCTCTATGCCTCCAAAATCAGCTCACACAATCTAATCTGATCAAAGCTATGGGAGAGTATTGGCAAATTAACTTGTATTCGCCTGATAATCCCATATCTGTCTGGGCAGCTCACAAGACGGTAGTGTTTCGATACTTAAAAAAAAGTTTACTTCACATATCAAACAACTGCAGAATGACATTGTGACTTTAGAAAATGACCATAAAAGAACACAATCCAAGCAGATATTTCTGTCACTCCAGAGTAAAAGACAGACATTAGGTTCATACCCCAATGAACACTCAGTTAAACTAGCCCACAGGCTTGAAAATTAGAGACTCATATCAGTCTTTGTCTATCCCTGTGATACAGGATTCCTCGAGGGATAATACGTCCAACCCACAGGAGATTGTGGACTTGTTTGCCCAGTACTATAGCACCCTTTATGACGTTAACAAAACAGCCCACACAGATGAGACACAAAACACAATATGTTCCTTCTTGGAACAGACTAATTAAAGTAGCATAACAGAGGCAGATTGAGAAGCATTAAATGCTAAAGTCATGCGTGCAGAGATAATATCTGTCATTAAGGACCTGAAACCTGGGAAAGCTCCGGGACCTGATGGTTTCCCCAGAGAATATAGACTCTTCAAAAACTCTTTAGTACCACACTCCAAGCAAGAATAGTTGTTATACCAAATGCAGGAAAGAATCCCAAACACTGCTCCAGCTACAGGCCCATATCACTAAATAACCAAGACCTTAAAATAATCACTAAAATCCTTGCAAATAGACTTAAGCTAATTATCACAAGAATTATCCACCCAGATCAAGTGGGATTCATTCTAGATAGGGAAGCCCCGGATAATATTAGGAGGATGGTCTCGGTGGTAGACTACCTAACAAAAAAATGCCTTCTCTGCTCCTGTCCCTGTATGCGGAGAAGGCATTTGATAGGGTTGATTGGTTTTATATGTGGTCGGTACTAAATAAAATGGGTTTTAAGGGATCTTTCCTGACAGCCATCCAGAACATTTATTCTAATCCCCAAGCCCATGTTAGAGCGATAGGCCATCAGTCCAAAAATTTTACAATTCTCAATGGCACAAGACAGGGGTGCCCGCTTTCCCCTTTGCTTTTCGCTATCTGTATAGAACCATTGGCTGTATCTATAAGACATTCAGCAAACATTATGGGGGTGAAAATTGAATCAATTGATCACAAAATTACGCTATTCGCAGACAATATCTTACTTACCCTTACTAGACCCCTGATCTCGCTCCCTAACTTATATAAGGTTATTGACATTTTCTCAGCTATTTCAGGATACAAAATTAATCTAGATAAGTGTGAAGCTCTCCCTATAACCCTGCCACAGAACACCATCAAACTGATGGAAGCCAATTTTGATCTCAAATGGGCAAAAACAGGTATCCAATATTTGGGAAGTAAATTAACTTCGCATTCCTCACAGCTGTACAAAGCCAACTTTCTCCCTTATATAAATCTATCAAGTCTGATATTCTTAGATGGCAGAAACACAACTTTTCCTGGTATGGAAAAACATCTATAATTAAAATGAATGTTCTTCGGAGGATCCTATATCTTTACAGGGAATTGCCTGTAAAAGTCCCTAAACAAGACCTACATTTTCTTAAGTCGGAACTACATGGATCCCATTCTACACTCTCACCTCACATGACATAGGGAATTAGGAGGGGTGGGGTCCCGAATCTTGCGGATTATTACAAGGCCTCTAGGCTGGTTCAAATTACTATTTTCAGTACAAAAGACAAAAATGTAGTATGGCCTACTTTGGAGACTAATATAGGAGGCTTAGGTTCACCAAAAGATGTGCTGTGGAGTGAATTGGTGGGATCTGAGGGATGGAATCTCTGTTCCCCAATTACTAAACTATCCTCACAACAATGGACATCCTTTAATAAACACATTCGGCTAGATTTAGAGTTCTGCGGCCAAAGGGGTGCGTTAGCTACGCGTGCTTTTTCCCCCCCGCACCTTTTAAATACCGCTGGTATTTAGAGTTCACAGAAGGGCTGCGTTAGGCTCCAAAAAAGGGAGCATAGAGCATATTTACCGCCACTGCAACTCTAAATACCAGCGGTGCTTACGGACGCGGCCAGCTTCAAAAACGTGCTCGTGCATGATTCCCCCATAGAAAACATTGGGGCAGTTTGAGCTGAAAAAAAACCTAACACCTGCAAAAAAGCAGCGTTAAGCTCCTAACGCAGCCCCATTGTTTCCTATGGGGAAACACTTCCTAAGTCTGTACCTAACACCCTAACATGTACCCCAAGTCTAAGCACCCCTAACCTTACACTTATTAACCCCTAATCTGCCGCCCCCGCTATCGCTGACCCCTGCATATTATTATTAACCGCTAATCTGCCGCTCCGTACACCGCCGCAACCTACGTTATCCCTATGTACCCCTAATCTGCTGCCCCTAACACCGCCAACCCCTATATTATATTTATTAACCCCTAATCTGTCGCCCCCAACGTCGCCTCCACCTACTTGCACTTATTAACCGCTAATCTGCCGACTGGATCTCGCCGCTACTATAATAAATGTATTAACCCCTAAAGCTAAGTCTAACCCCAACACTAACACCCCCCTAAGTTAAATATAATTTAAATCTAACAAAATAAATTAACTCTTATTAAATAAATTATTCCTATTTAAAGCTAAATACTGACCTGTAAAATAAATCCTAATATAGCTACAATATAAATTATAATTATATTGTAGCTATTTTAGGATTAATATTTATTTTACAGGTAACTTTGTATTTATTTTAACCAGGTACAATAGCTATTAAATAGTTAATAACGATTTAATAGTTACCTAGTTAAAATAATTACAAAATTACCTGTAAAATAAATCCTAACCTAAGTTACAATTAAACCTAACACTACACTATCATTAAATTAATTAAATAAACTACCTACAATTATCTACAATTAAACCTAACACTACACTATCAATAAATTAATTAAATACAATACCTACAAATAAATACAATGAAATAAACTAACTAAAGTTACAAAAAATAAAAAAATATTTACAAACATTAGAAAAATATTACAACAATTTTAAACTAATTACACCTACTCTAAGCCCCCTAATAAAATAACAAAGACCCCCAAAATAAAAAAATGCCCTACCCTATTCTAAAATTAAAATAGAAAAGCTCTTTTACCGTACCAGCCCTGAAAAGGGCCCATTGCGGGGCATGCCCCAGAGAATTCAGCTCTTTTGCCTGTGAAAAAAATATACAATACCCCCCCAACATTACAACCCACCACCCACATACCCCTAATCTAACCCAAACCCCCTTAAATAAACCTAACACTAAGCCCCTGAAGATCTCCCTACCTTGTCTTCACCACGCCGGGTTCACCGATCGATCCACATCGGTTTAGGGGTACATAGGTAGTTTATGGGTGTTAGTGTACTTTAGAGCACAGTAGTTAAGAGCTTTATGAACCGGCGTTAGCCCAGAAAGCTCTTAACTACTGACTTTTTTCTGCGGCTGGAGTTTTGTCATTAGAATTCTAACGCTCACTTCAGCCAAGACTCTAAATACCGGCGTTAGAAAGATCCCATTGAAAAGATAGGATACGCAAATGGCGTAGGGGGATCTGCGGTATGGAAAAGTCGCGGCTGCAAAGTGAGCGTTAGACCCTTACCTACACAACTCTAAATACCAGCGGTAGCCCAAAACCAGCATTAGGAGCCTCTAACGCTGGTTTTGACGGCTACCGCCAAACTCTAAATCTAGCCGTATGGCCTTATGCCTTCTCACTCTATTCAATCGGCCTCCAAAAAAAAGTAAGCAGACTTTTCTGTTAAAATTGGAGGCAAATATAGGAGGAATGAAAGACGCTGATCAGTGGGACAAAATTTTGTTTAATTCTCCAAGGGGTTTAATTAGTGCGGATATGAAAGAGAACTGCATTAAGACATCATTTCAATGGTACCCTACTCCTATTACATTTAATAACAGGAGGAACCAGACTATGCTATAGGGGGTGTAATATGGCAGGTACCTATCTCCACATGTGGTGGGAATGTCCCCAGGTCCGCAAGATTTGGTTAGATGTCTCGAAACTGCTGAGCATTATACTAGACGAGCATATATCACTTTCCATCACACAAGCCTTAATGAATGATAGGCTCACAAGGTTTAACTCCCACATAAATACCTTTGTAAAAATCGTTTGCACCACGGTGAGAATCAGTGTAGCTAAATACTGGAAGATAGGAGTCCCTACATGGGGGGAAATCAAATATAAAATTGAGTACATATACACCATGGCCTCTATTTATCAAGCTGTTAACCGCAAATACGATGGAATTCTGCAGCGTATTTGTGGCGAGCTTGATTCACCTTAGTTATCAAACCCTACAAACCGGCAAAAGTAGAATTTAGTGACGTAACATACGATCTGCCGGACTCAGATCAGGTCCGACACAGATCGATGCATACGTCACTACAAATGTTCCAAAGTTCCAAGTTCGGCACTATCTGACTACTTTTGGAAGTTATCAAATTCCCACCAGGTACGCTCGGCACTTTTCCGGCCCAGCGTACCTGGTTTTCAATCCGCCGCCCTGGAGCCGGCGGATGCCATAGGAATCAATGGGAGTCTGAAAGCAGCGAAAGCTCATGTTCGCTGCTGCCCGATATCCCATTGATTTCTATGGGAAATGTCTACACCTAACACCCTAACATGTACCCCGAGTCTAAACACCCCTAATCTGCCCCCCCTACACCGCTGCAACTAAATAAAGTGTTTAACCCCTAAACCGCCGCTCCCAGAGCCCACCGTCACCTACATTATAGAAGATGCCGCCAGGATGAAAACTTCTGCCTGTCTGGAGGACCTCTTCTGGCCAGCTTGGATGAAGACTTCTGCCTGTCTAGAGGACCACTTCTGCCGGCTTCGTGAAGGACTTCGGCCCGGCTGGGTGAAGACGTCTCAAGGTAGGGTGATCTTCAGGGGGTTAATGTTAGTTTTTTTAAGGGTGGATTGGGTGGGTTTTAGAGTAGGGTTGGGTGTGTGTGGGTGGTGGGTTTTAATGTTGGGGGGGTATTGTACTTTTTTTTCCAGGTAAAAGAGCTGATTACTTGGGGCAATGCCCCGCAAAAGGCCCTTTAAAGGGCTATTCGTAATTTAGTATAGGGTAGGGCTTTTTATTATTTTGGGGGGCTTTTTTATTTTATTAGGGGTATTAGATTAGGTGTAATTAGTTTAAAAAAAATTGTAATTATTTTATTATTTTCTGTAATTTAGTGTTTGTATTTTTTTTCACTTTAGATAATTGTTTTTAATTGTATTTAATTGTATTTAGTTTAGGGAATTAATTTAATTATAGTGTAGTGTTAGGTGTAATTGTAACTTAGGTTAGGATTTATTTTACAGGTAAATTTGAATTTATTTTAACTAGGTAGCTATTAAATAGTTAATAACTATTTAATAACTATTGTACTTAGTTAAAATAAATACAAAGTTGCCTGTAAAATAAAAATAAACCCTAAGCTAGTTACAATGTAACTATTAGTTATATTGTAGCTATCTTAGGGTTTATTTTATAGGTATTTAGTTTTAAATAGGAATAATTTATTTAGATTTAGTTAAATTATATTTAAGTTAGGGGGTGTTAGGGTTAGTGTTAGACTTAGGTTTAGGGGTTAATACATTTAATATAGTGGCGGCGGTGTAGAGGATGGCAGATTAGGGGTTAATAAATATAATGTAGGTGGCGGCGGTGTAGGGGGGGCAGATTAGGGGTTAATAAATATAATGTAGGTGGCGGTGGGCTCCGGGAGCGGCGGTTTAGGGGTTAAACACTTTATTTAGTTGCGGCGGGGTCTGGGAGCGGCAGGATAGGGGTTAATAACTTTATGTAGGTGGCGGTGCTATAGGGGGCGCAAGATTAGGGGTTAATATGTATAATGTAGGTGGCGGTGGGCTCCGGGAGCGGCGGTTTAGGGGTTAATACATTTATTAGAGTTGCGGTGGGCTCCGGGAACGGTGGTTTAGGGGTTAATAACTTTATTTAGTTGCGGCGGGGTCCAGGAGCGGCGGTATAGGGGGTAAACAGTATAGTATAGTGTGGGTGTTTAGTGACAGTATACCAAAAAAGCTGTAAAAAAGTCAAAGAGCAGCGAGATCGATGACTGTTAGTTAACAACAGTCCGCTGCTCATCGCACCGTACTTGGTGCGCGGCTTTTTGACAGCTTTTTTGATAATTTTGGAGAACGTATTCAGGTCCGCGGCAGCGATCTTAGGCGAGCGTATTGGTGCCGTCGAATGCTAGAAAGTCGACGGCTTGATAAATAGAGGCCCATGTATGAAACGGCAGCTCACATCCAGAATACTTCGGAATCATTCTATAAGGTGTGGTGTTACTGGTTGCTCCATAAAGATAAGTTACAAACTAGGCTCATAAGGGATAGGGATTCTGGCAGCCCTGATTGACCTTCTGATGGCTACTCATACTTTGAAGGTTTCATGGTGATACTTCTCGCGAATCTCATAAAACGTAAATAGGTGTGCTAAAATTAAATTAGCTGCAACACGATATAGATCATGACAAATAGTTGGTTTTATTCTTTAAATTTTTTATTGATTTTACATTTCAAGTTATGCTTCTTTTGAACTATGTGCTGTGATATGTATATGTTCTCACTGCTCCAGGCAAATCATTGTAGGGAAAGGAAGTTAAAAAGGGTCCAGCAGGGGGGAGTGTCCGGGCGGCAGCCATGACAGGGTGCAATACCTGATGCTGCAAGAGACAATTTGGTAATCCACCAATTATCATTGGAATCCTGCAGTACCTGTATATGGAAGTGACTTAACCAAATCTATGAATGTGTACAAAACAGGACTATATGTTTTTCTCTATGATATTCCATCTCTTGTGGACTGGTCTGGACCGTTGAGATCCTGGTGCGGCCTACTACAGATCCAACACCCCCCCCCCCCCCGGTTCGACGGGTTGAACAGATGGCAGGTATCTGTTAACTGTCCTATCTACACCGATAGGGACTGATTTCCCACTTTCAGGTCTGCTACTGACTTATTCTATTGCCCACTAACACCTGCTATTATGGAGGAGCTGGGTGCTGTTTTCAAATCCCTCATGGAGGATTTCGAGCGCAAAATATGCCTCCGGCTGGACAGCCTTATATACCTTTGCTGCAACACGGCGAGGAGAGGTTTTACTGCCTGTTGGCAACGGAGCTGATGCTTCACTTGCTCTGCGGTACAACAGTGACGTGTGCCTGGAACAGCCTCCCTGTCGGGAGATAGAGTGGCTACAAGGTAATGAAGACCAGGGAGAAAACCCGGGAGATACTTATGACTCAGAGGTCTCGCTCACGTTTGATGGCTGCCGTGTAGTTGTGCAAGGGAGAGCGGCCGGCTCCCGCATGTACAACTCTGTCGCATTTGAGCACGACTTTACAGACCTGGCGGCTCCGCTAATAACTGTTGAAATTACAGCCTCTCTGAATTCCCAGGTTCGCAGGAGAGCGCACTGGTCAGTGACCTACAAGAACCCATATGGAACTGTCACCTACGTTCCACTAGATTTGCTCAGAAGTTTCCGTAGGGGCTTCTTATATCAGCGTGTAGGCCTTGGATGTGCCTTTCATAATGGGACCTTCTTTGTGGTACATGGTAGATGGCTGATGTGTTCCTGCAGAACTGGCATCGGGTAGATAGGATTGTACTGCAGAGACTTGAAAGGATGTGCTATAAGTGCATAAATTTGATGATGGCCTTGCTGCCTGATGCAAACACTTTATGATATTCTACCTAGATTTAGTTTTCTGATGTCCCTAGGTGTGAACTACATGCTTTAGCTTTACAAGTATATTAATAGAATAAGTCAAACGCCTTAGCTTAAACTATGCACAGGGTTATGTATGGTAACTGTCAGCGGTTAAGTTGATCCTTTCACATGGGGTTGACACTTTCAATACTAGCAGCAAATATAGGGTTGGGACAATGAGGAACCCACAGTATGTGCTATTCTGAGGGTTGTCACCTCCTAACAGTTAGAGTTAACATAGGGAATGCATATCGGCACTGGAATTTGTTAACTCCTCTCCCTGTTGGATGACGCAAGAAATGTATGACAGCTTAAAACCAAGATGTGTCCTACCATATGTACACTGTATTTACCTGCAGAACTCAGGCCATACTAGTTTAGGTACTGTGATCATAGTGTAGAAGGGTATCCCAGTTGCTATGCAGTTCTGTGCTACGTTATATATCACCCGATTTTACCTTGCATGCTGTAATTTGTATTGTTTATGAATTTTGCCCTCCAACTTAGCCTGAAATGTTAAATACTGTATTTCTTATATATATATATATATATATATATATATATATATATATATATATATATATATATATATATATATATATATATATATATATATATATAGTGTGCATGTGTCACTATCATTAAGGACTACGCTGAACCGCTAAGTTGACTATCTCCCATCTTTATAAATGTCTTACAGCTGAAGCTAATGGGGAGCCACTGTCTGGAATTGATACGTTGGTTAGATAATTGCAAGTGTTTTTATTTTAAAGGGATACTAACCCCTAATTTTTTCTTTCATGATTCAGATAGAGCATGCAATTTTAAACAACTTTCTAATTTACTCCTATTATCAATTTTTCTTTGTTCTCATGTTATCTTGATTTGAAAAAGCAGTAATAAAAGGTTAGGAGCCGGCCCATTTTTTAGTTCAGCACCTTGGTAGAGCTGCTGATTGGTTTGCTACATTTAGCCACAAATCAGCAAGTGCTACCCATGTGCTGAACAAAAAATGGTCTGGCTCTAAAGCTTACAGTACAGCTTTTTCAAATCAAGATAGCATGAGAACAAATAAAAAATGATAATAGGAGTAAATTAGAAAGGTGCTTAAAATCTCATGCTCTATCTGAATCATGAAATTAAAAAATTGGGTTTAGTATCCCTTTAAGTTTAAGGCACATGAGCAGCCTATCAGTTATGGAAGCCTGTCCTGCTACTCTTCTTCTAATCTCCTTATTTATCTGGACTTACTATACTAACGTGCTACTGATGCCGATGGCACAATATATGTATTTTACATCTCAATATGTATCCCCCCCCCCCTCCTACGTAATTATATACACCTCCTATGTTTGAACATAATTGTGTAAGGCCCAAGAGGGGCCTTTAGATGGTTAGGAGGCTAGCATAAAGATCATTCCATTGAAACCCTCACATTGTGTACCTGGGTAACATGAGACCCAAGAGTGGCCTGTAATATTTTAGAGGGCAAAAAAAAAAGAGGTTTATTAGTTAGCACCTTAAACATTTCCCCTACTTCTACTAAGCAAGGCACCCCTAATTCACTCGATGGTATATGTGCTGCATTGTGTATATTTGAAATGGTCTATGCTGCTGCTCTATATAATCCTCCTGAGACTGGTCAGTAATTGCCCAAGGATTTTTTTGGGTAATCTTTGTATAGTTTAGAGGTTAGATTATATGACTTTTCGCATTAGGGGTATGTGAATCTGAGGCTCTATAGAAGCCTATAATACTTTGAAAGATATTATAGTATGTTATAATGTATATTTCTCCCTACAGATGCTTAATTTTTAACTCATATCAAGAACTTTTCAGACTGACTTTATGGGTTTGGCGGGTCGAACCTGCGAAAATGAGAACAATCATAATAATCCAATTAGCGTTCAAATGTAATGTTACTGTCATATTTATTTCTGGACGTAGTGTAAAGTTTATGTGAAGAAATTAAAATGTTTAATAAAAAAATATTTCAACCTAAAGATGGTGAGTCCTTGTGGTAAATGGCCAATTAAAAAAAAAGTAGCCAAGCTCTACAACTAAACCAAAGTAGAAAATTATGGAACTTCTGCTTAAAATTTCTCAAATTAAACCTCTTAAGTTATCAGTTTTCCCTATATTGTTTCTTTTTTGTTTTTAAAATTGCATTTTTAATCTTTTAAATACTACTTTCTTGGGGTTTACCACTGAAACCTCACTTTCAAAATCTTGTTGGCTACATTAGTGCAATTAAACTTTTGACTGTGATAATCATGAGGTACTGAAATATTTTACATAGCAATGACAGCCTAAATTTATTTTACAGAGATATCATAAAAATAAGTGTTCCCAGAAGCATATGGTTATTATGAGATCTTCCTGTTAACTATAAAACTAGCAAATTACTCTGCACCTAAAAGTTATACTGGCGTAACTTCCACCATGGATAAACACCTGGAGCACTCAATGTAGGTTAAAAATAGTCTTTATTGATAGCATATAAATGCTAACAATAAAATAAACAGCCCGTCTGATATGTTTTGCACTCTGAAACACTGGTGCTTCCTCAATGATCACCGTAACACCAATCCTTCCCCTTTCACTAAACAAATTTAAACTCCCAGGTACAGGTATACAGGGTCACAGTTAGGAACGCACTTCGCAGTATGTAATATACCTCATTACATGCCAATTTTGCTTTCAGCAATACATAGGCATCACTACACGTCCGTTAAAAGATCGCATTAGGGAGCATTTACTATCCCTCATTGAAAAAGAAGCTAGAACTCCAGTGGCCAAACACTTTCGGCAACATGGAATAGGTACTGACCACTTCTCATTCCAAGGAATAGAGAGGGTTGTCAAAGAGGCCAGAGGGGGTGATAGAACTGCCAAACTCCTAAAAAGAGAAGTCTTCTGGATAGTGAAATTAAATACTAGATACCCTAATGGGATAAACAGAAGACTTGATGTGGATTTATATGTGTAATTCATTCCACTTGGACACATTCTAACCCCTCTAGAACTAATCAAATATGCACTGAAGTTAAAAATTCCTCGAAATATTAGATTTAATTACACAATAGATACATCTTCAACACCAAGATTTGAATACATATAATCAATACGACTCTATCGATTCAAGTTATTCAGTATACACATACAAAAACATAAACAATAACAACAAAACTGACTCTTCTATCTATTAGCCCTCCATGTAGTCTCTCTAGCAATACATAACCATCTTATATATATACATACTCCAGCTAAGACGTCTATATACATTTACACACATATAAGATACCAGCTGAGTTCAGTATAGTCTATGATATCTTTAGATCTTATAATCCATTATTTAATTATCAATGGGATAAATAGTTTCCTAAATATGATTGACCACTACAAGCAGTGTTTAAAACTAGATTCTAGTCTTCCTTAGAAAAGATTTTCTTATTTTTTCAGCCTTTTTTAACACAACATGAATAATACATATAGGTAGAAAAATAAAAATAAAAATATATATAAAGGATTAATTTCCCCCTTCAAGATGAAGTGCACTTATACTCAATTAGTTAGCATAGATATTTAGAACCATATCTTCTATTCTGATGGTAGGAAATTAGTTTTTACCTATTTATTTATTCATTGATTATTTTTCTTTCAATTTTACTCACATGTTACATTTTTACTTTTATTTTTTACTTTTTATTTTTACTTATATTCTCAGCCTTATTTTTACTTTTTATTTTTCCCTTTATCATTTCATATTCCTTATCAATATTTTTACTCATTTATTTCTTATTTAGTTTTTATCTATTTATCGAGGCATTCATTATGAGAATTATTTATATTTAGTTACTAGTTTTTCCAGTAATCCTTATTTTTCATTTTTTACTTCTGTTATATTTAAACAATGTTTAACAATATTAAGTATTTTATTTATTGATGTGTACCTATCAGTGTTACCGCAAGAGTTAACATTATAAGTCTCAGTAACAAGCTGAAGATACTTAATAAAGGCTATACACTCACCGAGGCAACACTGATTGGTTTAGACCTCAGTCCCTTCAGGATTGGTGAAAACCAGGTTTAAAGGCTCACACTGTCACACCCCATCAGCCTCCGATGAAGCGCATGTACGCATGCGCGAAACGCGTCAGGCGTTCCTAACTGTGACCCTGTATACCTGTACCTGTACTTATTTGGTCTTCAAATAAATTCATGATTTCCAGCAATTCCACTGTGAGCAAGCGTACCTCTCTCTTTGCCTGTTTGCATACTAGCGGTGGGGTTTACCGCTTTGATTCCGCTGCTCGAGCTGCAGTCCCGACTAGGAATCAGTCTACATTTCCTGCTTTTCCACTACTCCTTCTCCAAGTGAGATCATCTACTTGAGTCGACCGACGCCTGGGGTGACGTAACAGGAAGACAAGCCGGATATCGCACACGCCAAGAAGGACACGCATACTGCACCCGCCCGGGAGGGCTTGCTTCGCCCATCCGAGAGGAAGTACAGCAGCGTGCCCAGGCATCCCACCGGACTAACGGAGGGTAAGACATCCATGGCATTTACAACCTGATCATCCCTGAACCCTAAGCACACACGGACAACCGTAGCAGGAAAACTTTTCTGACACCTAAGACTGTGGACACTACTTAACAATTAACTGTTTGTTTTCCACACACCCCTTCATTGGGATCATTTACTCCCCAGTTTTGAGGATTCTTTTGTATACGTGTAAGAAGAAACCGAGGGGAATCCTTAATCGGAACACACAATTCATTGTTGTTTTTCGTTACTCTTATATCATATTGAACTATGGCTTACCCTAATATCATATTAAACTATGAAATATACATACATACAGGGGTTGAAAAACCTGGTCGTCCTGGACGACTTTAAATGTCCTCCGAATGACTAAGAAAAATGGTCTGCCATTATCTCTCTCTATATATATATATATATATATACTGTATATACGTGTGTAATAACTTGACTTTTTAAAGCCTTCTTTATGTTTCTGAAGATTTTCCCGCACGCAGGCTGTGACTGTTTACTGCGCGTGGGCTTTTGTTGAGGGGGGAGTAGAGCGGTTATGCAGCATGTAGAAGCTGCATTGCCCTGTAGCCACCGCTGCTGCCTGGATGGACGGAAGCAGCATGACAATACATACAGTATGAGAGAGAAATCAAGCATGATCGGCGTGGAAAATGGCTTTTTCCTGGCAGTGGGTATGAGGTTAGATGGAGACAAGCAGTGAATGGTGCTTGTGAACAATTTTCCATTTACCTCCCCACGAAGAGGACCGTAGCAGAGCCGCCCAAGAGGTATCCTTCTTCTCTTGCTATCTTAACAGTGAGTTATTTTCCTAAAGTGGTGACTATTTATAAGCAAGCCCCCCATTTTTTAACGGTTGCATGGGCTTTCAGGACTGTTAAATATTATATGGCTTGAGCCCTTATTGGATTATCTGTATCTAGTCTATTGAATGGGATTGCTTTCTATTCTTTTAAAATTGCAAGGAAGTAGTATGACATACTAAAACTGGGATGCACTGTTTTGTAAACAAATGTAAACATATATATATATTTATATATGTTAATGGATTGTCCAAGACAATAAATATACAGTTGTATGCAAAAGTTTATGCACCCCTGACAATTTCCATTATTTTCATTTATAAATAATTGGGTGTTTGGATCAGCAATTTCATTTTGATCTATCAAATAACTGAAGGACACAGTAATATTTCAGTAGTGAAATTAGGTTTATTGGATTAACAGAAAATGTGCAATATGCATCAAAACAAAATTAGACAGGTGCATAAATTTGGGCACCCCAACAGAAATATTGCATCAATATTTAGTAGAGCCTCCTTTAGCAGAAAAAACAGCCTCTAGGCTCTTCCTATAGCCTGTAATGAGTGTATGGATTCTCGATGAAGGTATTTTGGACCATTCCTCCTTGCAAAACATCTCCAGTTCAGTTAGGTTTGATGGTTGCCAAGCATGGACAGCCCGCTTCAAATCACCCCACAGATTTTCAATGATATTCAGGTCTGGGGACTGGAATGGCCATTCCAGTACATTGTACTTGTTCCTCTGCATAAATGCCAGAGTAGATTTTGAGAAGTGTTTTGGGTCATTGTCTTGTTGAATATCCAGCCCCGGCGGAACTTCCACTTTGTGACTGATTCCTCAACATTATTTTCAAGTATTTGCTGATATTGAGTGGAATCCATGCGACCCTCAACTTTAACAAGATTCCCAGTACCGGCACTGGCCACACAGCCCCATGTGGGTTTCAAACGTATTCATTCTTTTTATAGGTGCGAAAGTTAAACCCAATTTTAGTACCTTTTTTTCTTCTTGTGACAACGTTGCTTTTCTTAAAGGGACGCTGAATCCAAATGTTTTCTTTTGTGATTCAGATAGAGCATGAAATTTTAAGCAACTTTCTAATTTACTCCTATTATCAAATGTTCTTTATTCTCTTGTTATCTTAATTTGAAATGCAAGAATGTAAGTTTAGATGCCGGCCCATTTTTGGTGAACAACCTGGGTTGTCCTTGCTGATTGGTGGATAAATTCACCAATAAAAAAGTGCTGTCCAGAGTACTAAACCAAGAAAAAAGCTTAGATGCCTTCTTTTCAAATAAAGATAGAAAGAGAATGAAGAAAATTTGATTATAGGAGTAAATTAAAATGTTGCTTAAAATTGCATGCTCTATCTGAATCACGAAAGAAATTTTTTTGGGTTCAGTGTCCCTTTAAATTAAAAATTCCTTTCTCATCTATCTCCATCTTTTTAGGTTTTGCTTGTTTTCCTCCTCTAGTTCCTCTATATTTCTTTTTCTGAGTATCCGAGGAGTTCTTGATACTGGGCCTAGGTCTAAAAAATCAGTAGATGTAACGCTGGTATTTAGAGTCTTGGCTGAAGTGAGCGTTAGAACTCTAACGACAAGACTCCAGCCGCAGGAAAAAGTCAGGAGTTAAGAGCTTTATGGGCTAACGCCGGTTCATAAAGCTCTTAACTACTGTGCTCTAAAGTACACTAACACCCATAAACTACCTATGTACCCCTAAATCGAGGCCCCCCCACATCGCCGACACTCTAATAAAGTTTTTTAACCCCTAATCTGCCGACCGCACACCGCTGCAACCTACATTATCCCTATGTACCCCTAACATCGCCGACCCCTATATTATATTTATTACCCCCTAATCTGCCCCCCCCAACGTCGCCGCTACCTACTTACACTTATTTACCCCTAATCTGCCGACCGGACCTCAACGCTACTATAATAAATGTATTAACCCCTAATCCGCCTCACTCCCGACTCAAAAACCCTATAATAAAGAGTATAATAAAGAGTATTAACCCCTAATCTGGCCTCCCTAACATCGCCGACACCTAACTTCAAGTATTAATCCCTAATCTGCCGACCGGACCTCGTCGCTACTCTAATAAATGTATTAACCCCTAAAGTCTAACCCTAACCCTAACACCCCCCTAAGTTAAATATAATTTAAATCTAACAAAATAAAATAAATCTTATTAAATAAATGAATCCTATTTAAAGCTAAATACTTACCTGTAAAATAAACCCTAATATAGCTACAATATAACTAATAATTATATTGTAGCTATTTTAGGATTAATATTTATTTTACAGGCAACTTTGTATTTATTTTAACTAGGTACAATAGCTATTAAATAGTTAATAACTATTTAATAGCTACCTAGTTAAAATAATTACAAAATTACCTGTAAAATAAATCCTAACCTAAGTTACAATTAAACCTAACACTACACTATCAATAAATTAATTAAATAAACTACCTACAATTATCTACAATTAAATCAACTAAACTTAATTACAAAAACAAACAAACAATAAATTACAAAAACAAACAAACAATGAATTTTAAACTAATTACACCTACTCTAAGCCCCCTAAAAAAATAACAAAGCCCCCCAAAATAAAAAAATGCCCTACCCTATTCTAAAATAAAAATTAAACAGCTCTTTTACCTTACCAGCCCTTAAAAGGGCCTTTTGCAGGGCATGCCCCAAAGAAAACAGCTCTTTTGCCTGTAAAAAAACATACAATACCCCCCCCCACATTACAACCCACCACCCACATACCCCTAATCTAACCCAAGCCCCCCTTAAAAAACCTAACACTAAGCCCCTGAAGATCTTCCTACCTTATCTTCACCACGCCGGGTATCACCGATCCGTCCAGAAGAGGGTCCGAAGTCTTCATCCTATCCGGTAAGAAGAGGTCCAGAAGAGGCTCCGAAGTCTTCATCCTATCCGGCAAGAAGAGGTCCAGAAGAGGCTCCGAAGTCTTCATCCTATCCGGCAAGAAGAGGAGATCCGGACCGGCAAACATCTTCATCCAAGCGGCATCTTCTATCTTCATCCATCCGACGAGGAGCGGCTCCATTTTCAAGACCTCCGGCGCGGAACATCCTCTTCTCCTGACGACTAGACGACAAATGAAGGTTCCTCTAAGGGACGTCATCCAAGATGGCGTCCCTCAAATTCCGATTGGCTGATAGGATTCTATCAGCCAATCGGAATTAAGGTAGGAAAAATCTGATTGGCTGATTGAATCAGCCAATCAGATTCAAGTTCAATCGGATTGGCTGATCCAATCAGCCAATCAGATTGAGCTTGCATTCTATTGGCTGTTTTTGTAATTTAGTTTAGTTGATTTAATTGTAGATAATTGTAGGTAGTTTATTTAATTAATTTATTGATATTGTAGTGTTAGGTTTAATTGTAACTTAGGTTAGGATTTATTTTACAGGTAATTTTTTACTTACTTTAACTAGGTAGCTATTAAATAGTTATTAACTATTTAATAGCTATTGTACCTAGTTAAAATAAATACAAAGTTGCCTGTAAAATAAATATTAATCCTAAAATAGCTACAATATAATTATTATTTATATTGTAGCTATATTAGGGTTTATTTTACAGGTAAGTATTTAGCTTTAAATAGGATTCATTTATTTAATAAGATTTATTTTATTTCATTAGATTTAAATTATATTTAACTTAGGGGGGTGTTAGTGTTAGGGTTAGACTTAGCTTTAGGGGTTAATACATTTATTAGAATAGCGGCGAGGTCCGGTCGGAAGATTAGGGGTTAATACTTGAAGTTAGGTGTCGGCGATGTTAGGGAGGGCAGATTAGGGGTTAATACTATTTATTATAGGGTTTTTGAGTCGGGAGTGAGGCGGATTAGGGGTTAATACATTTATTATAGTAGAGGTGAGGTCCGGTCGGCAGATTAGGGGTTAATAAGTGTAGGTAGGTAGCGGCGACGTTGGGGGGGAGCAGATTAGGGGGTAATAAATATAAAATAGGGGTCGGCGGTGTTAGGGGCAGCAGATTAGGGGTACATAGGGATAACGTAGGTTGCGGCGGTGTACGGGGCGGCAGATTAGGGGTTAAAAATAAGATGCAGGAGTCAGCGATAGCGGGGGCGGCAGATTAGGGGTTAATAAGTGTAAGGTTAGGGGTGTTTAGACTCGGGGTACATGTTAGGGTGTTAGGTGCAGACTTAGGAAGTGTTTCCCCATAGGAAACAATGGGGCTGCGTTAGGAGCTGAACACTGCTTTTTTGCAGGTGTTAGGTTTTTTTTCAGCTCAAACTGCCCCATTGTTTCCTATGGGGGAATCGTGCACGAGCACGTTTTTGAAGCTTGCCGCGTCCGTAAGCAACGCTGGTATTGAGAGTTGCAGTAGCGGTAAATTATGCTCTACGCTCCCTTTTTGGAGCCTAACGCAGCCCTTCAGAGAACTCTAAATACCAGTGTTGTTTAAAAGGTGCGGGGGGAAAAAAAACATGTGTAGCTAATGCACCCCTTCTAACGCAAAACTCTAAATCTAGGCGAAAGTTGAAAAAAAACAAAAGCGCTAAAAAGTACTATAAAGCACTAAAAAGCATATGGGGTTAATACCGTCCTGAGTAAAATAATGTAATAACTTAAAGTGAATGTAAATTTTGATGCTAAAGTGCCCGGTTTTTAAAAATTTGATTAAAAACAGGGGCACTTTAATTCATCAAAATTTACATTTCACTCGTGTTGTGAAAAAATACTTACCTTTTAAACTTGACAGCCGCTCCAGCTTCCCCCGGTCGTCGCAAGCCATTTCTGACGTCAGAAATGATGGATCGGTCATCCTCTAATCACGGCTTCCCCCCAGGGGAATCAGTGTCTGATTCAACACCGTGATTGGAGGAAGCCGGATTCCTCATTTTAGACCCAGGAAGAGGCTTTGCGACGGGCGGAGGAAGCTAGAGCGGCTGTTTGATGGTATTATTTATTGAAAACAGGCATACATAACCACAGTAGTACAGGCAGTCCCCTGGTTACAGAAATCCGACTTAAATACAACTCGTACTTACAAACAGAGAAAATAAAGCTTTATCGCCAATCCTTTCCAGGATAACCCAAAATAC
Organism: Bombina bombina; assembly: GCF_027579735.1. NCBI lineage: Eukaryota > Metazoa > Chordata > Amphibia > Anura > Bombinatoridae > Bombina > Bombina bombina. Next base: position 1,052,390,246 of record NC_069504.1, read on the forward strand.
TCAAAATCCAGTTGTTACAAGGACAGAAAGTGATGTGAAATGTTCTGAACAGGGACATAGATAGCAAAAAAAAACTTTTCCATATGTTATCCAAAACTAAAAAAATGTTTGGCTAGAGTTATACCTTAACAAAGTGCCTGTTCCAACTTACATACAAATTCAACTTAAAGGATTACTTTCTGTTATAATTTTTAAGCTAAACAACTAACATATTAAAGTTAATAAACATTAATTAAAACCTACTGACCTATATTTTCTCCAAAACGAAGTTTCATAACGTTCTAAAAGTTATATCTTTTATTCGCCGATGATGTCACGTTATCCTGCCCTCTATTTTCAGCACTGCATGTTCAAAATACTTAAACCAATAAGTTTGTGTTTAAAGCGCCATTTTGAAACCTAGGTATTGTAAATGGATTGGTACAGAGCAAAGGATACCCACGGAGTGGGTTTGGAAAACAATTAAATTTGCAGACAAGATTTCTGATATACGGTAGATATATGTTAATGAAATGCTATTGATAAAAAGCGTATTTGGGGTAGTTAGTTAGTAACAGGCATAGAAAATATTTACTTAAAGTGGCCCTTTAAGAACAAACCTACAGAACCGATCTTGTTTGTAACCTGGGGACTGCCTGTATTTATTTTAAAAATATAAAAAATATTGACAACGCCTAAAATACTAAAAATAACAATACTGATGATAGTCAGGACGTCTCATCTGTTAAACGTTATTAGCCAGATCCTAAAAAAAGTATCTTGTAAAAGTCTTTCAATACCACCTAATTGTATCGGTCAGGTTAATGCGATCTAGTTCGGGTATATATTCACTTGTGTAGCAGCATCAGCTTCTATACACTTATGTAGAAGCATTGGCTTGTATATAGGAACAGCTATCGATAGTGTTACCTTCAAGTATCTGCCAGTCCCTCTGCCGTTGATTCTTATCAACCTTGGAAACCTGCAACCTCGTCCATATCTCGCAGCCTCCGGTTGTGAACCAAACCTTGATGTGTGCTGTATACAGTGGATATCACTCCACCTATCCGGTTTAAGTGAATTGCTTATTAAGATCCTTGTGTGTCACTGGACAAATCCCACGTGTTTGGCAGTTAGATAGGGCTACCGGCTTCTTATTGATCTTGTTAGCGGATACTATTGTTTATTAGATGTATATTCTGAAGTAGTTTTCTTATACTCTGCGCAGAGTTTTGTTGGTCTAATAGTCCGTAGACCCCTTAAGATATCGTCAATGCATTTCAACTGTAACTAGGCTTTTTCAAGACTGATATCATTGGGGATACGATCCAATTCAAATATCCTTACTTGCATCCTGATTGGATGGGTATTTACCAATCATATATTCCAAATGTTACCTGTATTTAAGGTGGTATTGATTCCTTTATTTTATCCTTTACCTGTCAATTTGTTTAAGATGGTATTGACTAATTAACCTTATCATTACATGTCTTACAATAACTCAAGCTGCAATATTGCTAAAATAAAAAATGTTTCTTATAACTGAAACTACAAGGTGCAGTGATCAAGGTGTTTTATATATATACTCCAATGTACATGTAAGTTATAGTATTCGGGAGAAATGACTAGATTTCTCTATATCCGTATCCGAGAGCACCTATGGAACATTGAGAAAGGTGAACAGGAAACCCATCTGTATGAACACTTTAGAAGAGTACACAAAAATAACATCAAAGATCTGTCCTATTGGGGTATTAAGAAAGTAAAAAAACAGTGGAGGGGAGGTTATTTTGAAAAGTTACTATTAAAGAAAGAAGCGGAATTAATATATAATATGGGAAACCTTTTCCCAAAGAGTCTGAATTCAGAACTAGACCTGAGCCCCTTTATACTTGACTAAGCATATATGCTCTGTGCTATATAAGAACAATAAATGTGAAATGTTTTATATATATATATATATATATATATATATATATATATATATATATATATATATATACAGGTAGCCCTCAGTTTACGCCAGGGTTAGGTTCCAGAAGGAATGGTTGTAAATCGAAACAGTTCTAAATTGAAACCCAGTTTATAATGTAAGTCAATGGGAAGTGAGGGAGATAGGTTCCAGGCCCCTCTCAAAATTGTCATAAGTAACACCTAATACATTATTTTTAAAGCTTTGAAATGAAGACTTTAAATGCTAAACCGCATTATAAACCTAATAAAATAATCACACAACACAGAATATATAATTAAACTAAGTTAAATGAACAAAAACATGTGCTAAACAGCATTATAAACCTAATAAAATAATCACACAACACAGAATTCACTTGCATTTTTCTGCAAACAGTTCTTTCTATGCATATAGACAGGAAGATCTTGTTCCTTTGAAATCTGCTCGATAGCTCAGGTCTGGTTAAACTGATTAATTTCAGCTTGCAAAACAAGCGGACAGCTCCACCTACTGGCTATTTTAACAAATGCACTGCTTCTCAATGCTTTTCAATAGGAGTCACATGACTGGAAAAAAAGGTTGTTATTCTGAAACGGTGTAAATTGAACCGTTGTAAAACGAGGGCCACCTGTATATATATATATATATATATATATATATATATATATATATATATATATATATATATATTAGCGCTGCGGAATCTGTTGGCGCTCTACAAATAACCGATAATAATAATAATAATATATATATATATATTTATTAGGGCTGGGCGAGATGGGCAAAAAAATAATAATTGTGATTTTTGAAAAAAGAAAAAAAAAAAACATGATTTTCTTATAAATGACTATAACACCTTAATTTTTCAATAAAATTTTTAAGACTGAATCTTAACCCCTTAATGACCACAGCACTTTTCCATTTTCTGTCCGTTTGGGACAAAGGCTATTTTATTATTATTATTTACACCATTATTTTCATCATATCTTATAATTTACTATAAAAAAAATATAAAATATGAGGAAAAATTGAAAAAAAATACACTTTTTCTAACTTTGACCCCCAAAATCTGTTACACATCTACAACCACCAAAAAACACCCATGCTAAATAGTTTCTAAATTTTGTCCTGAGTTTAGAAATACCCAATGTTTACATGTTCTTTACTTTTTTTGCAAGTTATAGGGCAATAAATACAAATAGCACTTTGCTATTTCCAAACCATTTTTTTTCAAAATTAGCGCTAGTTACATTAGAACACTAATATCTTTCAAGAATCTCTGAATATCTATTGACATATATATATTTTTTTTTAGTAGACATTAGTAGACATCCCAAAGTATTGATCTAGGCCCATTTTTGTATATTTCATGCCACCATTTCACCGCCAAATGCGATCAAATAAAAAAAAATTGTTCACTTTTTCACAAATTTTTTCACAAACTTTAGGTTTCTCACTGAAATTATTTACAAACAGCTTGTGCAATTATGGCACAAATGGTTGTAAATTGTTCTCTGGGATCCCCTTTGTTCAGAAATAGCAGACTTATATGGCTTTGGTGTTGCTTTTTGGTAATTAGAATGCCACTAAATGCCACTGCGCACCACACGTGTATTATGCCCAGCAGTGAAGGGGTTAATTAGGGAGCTTTTTGGGGTAATTTTAGCTTTAGTGTAGTGTAGTAGACAACCCCAAGTATTGATCTAGGCCCATTTTGGTATATTTCATGCCACCATTTCACCGCCAAATGCGATCAAATTAAAAAAAACGTAACATTTTTCACAATTTTAGGTTTCTCACTGAAATCATTTACAAACAGCTTGTGCAGTTATGGCACAAATGGTTGTAAATGCTTCTCTGGGATCCCCTTTGTTCAGAAATAGCAGACATATATGGCTTTGGAGTTGCTTTTTGGTATTTAGAAGGCCGCTAAATGCCGCTGCGCATCACACGTGTATTATAGCTAGCAGTGAAGGGGTTAATTAGGTAGCTTGTAGGGAGCTTGCAGGGTTAATATCACATTTAGAGTAGAGCTCAGCCTCCCACCTGAAACATCAGACCCCCTGATCCCTCCCAAACAGCTCTCTTCCCTCCCCCACTCCACAATTGTCCCCGCCATCTTAAGTACTGGCAGAAAGTCTGCCAGTACTAAAATAAAAGCTATATTTGGTTTTTTTGTGTGTTTTTAAAAAAGCATATTTACATATGCTGCTGTGTACTATCCCCCCTTAGCCCCTAACCTCACTGATCCCCCCCAAACAGCTCTATAACCCTCCCACTCTAACTTAATCTGCGCCATCTTGGGTACTGGCAGCTGTCTGCCAGTACCCAGTTTAGAAGAAAACATGCTTTTTTTTAATTTTTACTAATTTTTTCTGTAGTGTAGCTTCCCCCCACACCAAACCAACCCCCCGCCCCTCCACGATCTCTTTTTGTGAGATTTGGGCATTTCTTATTAAAGATTTGGGCATTTCCTATTAAAGATATTTGCCGTAGTGTAGCGGTTCCCACCCGCTCCCGCCCGTGCACGCGCCCGCCCGCCACCCTCCGTGCACGCGCGCGCGCCCGCGCTCCCCCTAACGTTCCCGCCCCCGATCCCGCCCCCCTTGACTAAACAGCACACACCGATGGCCGCCCACCCGCCTCCCAAGCCGGCTCCCACCCACCAACGATACCGGCCATCGATGTCCGGTGCAGAGAGGGCCACAGAGTGGCTCTCTCTGCACCGGAAGGCCATGTAAGGTTATTGCAGGATGCCTCCATATCGAGGCATCACTGCAATAACCGGAAAGCAGCTGGAAGCGATCAGGATCGCTTCCAGCTGCTTTCCACAGAGGACGTGCAGGGTACGTCCTCAGGCATTAACTGCCTTTTTTTTGAGGACGTACCCTGCACGTCCTCGGTCATTAAGGGGTTAATGTACATGTTTCTCAACGTCCAATACACTCTGGGAGCATAAAAATACAAACCACATATGTGTGTGTATGTGTATATATATATATATATACACACACACACATTTTATAAATGCGTGGCACTCAAAAATGTTTTTAATAATTTTTTAGATGCAATGTGCATGCAGCCATTAACAATATATTATGCACAAGAAAAAGAAAGGACAAATGATATATATTCATATGTCAAAGAATGGCAAGGCCGCACCAATGCAAAATTTTAAACATATTTGTATTTATTGTGAGAACTAAAGTAACAGGAAGCACCATTTATAAGACCATACATTTGCAAAATATCACATATAATACGTTTATAAACATGAGCAAATTCAGTTACAGAAGCTCTTAGTGCTAGTTACACGCTCCCCAGCAAACAGAACTAAAAGTTATTGCAGCAAATTTGGGAGCACTTAGTGCCAAAGCACGCTGCAAAATAAACGGGGATGAGTTAATTAGAACAAGGAATAGCTAACCACTTCCAAATACCAAGGTATAGATGATTCACATATAGATCAGTCCCCAGGAATTACACTTTAATGCCGAGGATCATATTGTGATGATTTTAAAGCCAGTTGCAAAAAGTACCTTTTTTCCTTTGATCCGGTCAACCGGTATTGGAGTGATCTTATCTCATCACTGTATAACACACACAATTATATATATATTATGTATATATATATATATATATATATATATATACACACATACATACACATACGCACATATATACAATCACATACACAGTTACACACACATATGTGTGTGTATATATATATATATATATATATATATATATATATATATATATTATTTCTAATTTTTTTTTATTTTTTATCTTGACTGATAATGAGCCCAGCTCTTGTGCAGGAATCCAATACAGGCATATAGCAGTAGGGGTGGGGGGGCTGCTCCTTTCAGAAATGATGTGCCTTGCTGATATCAAATACATTGTAGATGCAGTTAACACAGCAGCTAGCTAGCAGAGGGGATCGCAGTTTTAGCCTTTTTGGCAGCTGTGGGGTTAACTGCATCTGCTATGTATTTGAGCCGTTTCCCAGAGGGCAGGAGATTGTGTGGGAGGTTCCATAATGATTACATACCCTAAGTTTCAGACTGCAGACGTCTCTAGGGGGAAATATAAGTAAGTGACTTTCCCACCTCTTCACTCTCCTGCATGGGCTCTGCTTTTAGACTTCTATAGATTGATCGGCTGCTACTGAGATCACAAACAGAAAGTGAAAGTAAAACAGCCATTTTACAAATGTGTTTGTTTTTAGTATAAAAATCGCAAAATCTTGCGGTTTTTAAATTGCGGAAATTAATCGTGGTTTTAAATTGCATTTAATGATAAGGTTAATTGGTCAATACCACCTTAAACAAATTTGTCCAGTGACAAATAGACACACAAGGAACCTCACAAGCAATTCACTTAAACAGGATACGTGGAGTGATATCCACTGTATACAGCACGCACCAAGATTTGGTTCACAACCAGAGGCTGCGAGATCTGGACATGGTTGCAGGTTTCCAAAGTTGATTAAAATCAGAGGGACTGGTACAGTATCACTAGCGGATACTTGAAGGTAACAGTATTGATAACTGTTACTATATACAAGCCTATGTTGCTACATAAGTGTATATAAGCGGATGCTGCAATACGAGTGAATATATACCCGAACTGCATTGCATTAACCTGACCGTTACAATAAGGTTGTATTGAGAGACACTTACAAGAGACTTTTTTAGGATCTGGCTAATAACGTTTAACAGAGGAGACATCCTCACTATCATCAGTATTGTTATTTTTTTGTACTTTAGGTGTTGTCAATATTTTTTAGATTTTTAAAATAAATACTACTGTGGTTATGTATGCCTGTTTTCACTAAATAATACCATCAAAGGGACTCTGAACCCAATTTTTTTCTTTTGAGATTCTGATAAAGCATGCAATTTTAAGCAATTTTCTAATGTACTCCTATTATCAATTTTTCCTTATTCTCTTTGTATCTTTATTTGAAAAGCAAGAATGTAAGTTTAGAAGCCGGCCCATTTTTGGTGAACAACCTGGATTGTTCTTGCTGATTGGTGGATAAATTCACCCACCAATAAACAAGTGCTGGCCAGTGTTCTGGACCAAAAATTGGCTGGCTCGTTTGCATAGATGTCTTCTTTTTCAAATAAACATAGCAAGAGAACGAAGAAAAATTGATATGAGTAAATTAGAAAGGTGCTTAAAAGTGCATGCTCTATCTGAATCATGAAAGAAACAATTTGGGTTCAGTGTCCCTTTCAGTTATTACAGTATTTTCCTCATGAAGGGATTAACCCCATATACTTCTTAGTGCTTTATAGTACTTTGTGGTGCTTTTGTTTCTTTTACTTTGTTTCTCATGATTATATTTTTCTCAGTTTTAAAATCATAAAAGAGGTTTCTTCCTCCTCCAAAGATCAAAAAACAGTTACTATATTTTTCCTAGTTTTCTACAGCCAGTCATAAGCTAAAGCTTTGAATGACAGGTCTCACTGTGCATAAACTGCTGCACATACTCAGCTGAGTGTCATTATGGCGCAGATAAAACAACGTGTTGCATTTCAGCACAATGTTGTTATAATTTCAGCACCATGCAATTGTTGTTAGGTCATAACAAGAAACCCCCTTTAGCTGGTACAGCAGACCTTTTCAAAGCGATGTCTCTTTGTGCTTTTGTATACGGTCAAGGGGTTAACACGAGTTGTAAGGTGAGTGATGGCAACTGCTAAAGGGTTAACGTGTCATTTTGACAAATGCGATGTGCTGATTTACCTCACAATTACTTTATTTCTTTATTGCTGTTCACGCAAACACATGTATGTGAGACTAGTACTGGATCTCTGTTTTATCACCCGCGTGGGTGCTCCATAAAGGGAAAAAAGCTGAATATTGTTATGTGTTCATAATACAAAACGCTGAGAAGAACCATTGCCCAGGACCCAGTCACACATCTTATTCTAACGACCCTACAGTCTATCTACTAGATTATGTGTAGCCCCAGACTCCCCTTTTGTTTCCTCATCTCCCCCCGTCCCTCTTTCCAGTTTCCAGTTCACCCAGTCCCCTACTTCTCCCGCTCCCCTTTTCTCCTACCTCCCAGTCAGTTGTAGGGGGCGTTATCCGTGCTCCTGGGGGCGGGGAAAGGTAAGAAATGAGGCGGCTCTCGTAGCCCAATGTTCCGGCCCCTAAGTCTTCATCACTACGAGCTGAGGCTCGCACTGACTCAGGGAGAAGGTCCGGTGCTAGTGTGTCACTGAGGGTCATACACACAGAAGCCAGGGATATCATAACGACACATGTCCAGGCAGCCCGGACAGCGACACCAAGTCAGTCACACTCATTTTATAGCCAGGTGTTGGACTATAATACCACAAAACTAGTACGGGGCCACACAATGATACAAGGGCCACAAAGAACTCCAGGACACTGACACGACTTGTATACAAAGTAGGAAGTCCCTATAATGTGTGATATTGTGACACCTATGGGACAAGCGCCTATGGCTATCTGACACCCACAGGACGGGACACCTCGGGTGACAGAGGACAATCAGACAGCCAGTGTCACCTAATATAAGATAAATCAGGAGTGTAACAGTCACATCGCAGATTTGCATCCAATGCCCCTCATAAACGAAGTGTGGCAGTGGCAAACACACAGGAGGGTCCCTATATGGTGTGTGGTACAGAGCTGACACGATAAGGAAGGAGTGTGGGATATCTGCACACCATAGTCACTAGAGGTAAGGAGTGTGACACAGTGCACCCTCTGAAAGGATAAGGACCGTGACCATCAGGAGAGTGGCACACTTAACGATTGTCACCATAAAGACGTCGTGACACTCAACACACGCAGGGATCTGGGACTCACACTTGGAATCCGTGTTGTGGGGATCTTAACGAGGATTATATTTTGTGAATCTGGGAGATAACTGAGCACTCATAGGAAAGCAGTGCACGTGTTCTGGATCTATAACTCTCAGGAGAGGAGAGGTCAGACAGTGGCAGCCACACCACTTATGTTGGAAGGGTAACCTAAAAATTACCCACACCTTACGGAAAGTTACAGGGGTACAGTTACTGACTGGGCCTAAACTTTACCTCATAACACAACTGAAATTCATCTTTCCCCTAAATTCACCAAGGGGCTGATATGCTGGTAAGTAACACCCCCCATACTGCTTCCTATGCAGGCAGGTGTAACTATACTATTAATATATTTATAATATCTAATCTATCTATCATCTATCATATCTAATCTATCTAGAAGATTCATTAAAACTTAGCCACACCACATGCTCTGTGATGCTAACAAACCTTTATATAATACCTACAATTGTTTCTTCAGACAAAAAGATCTAATATTATCTGTGTGAAGGATGATATACAAACAAAAAGAAAATACAGCTGCAATTCTGTTTTTGTATTGGCACTAGTTTTTGATTGGTTCTGGAATGGGTCATGTATTCACTTATGAGGGAGTTCAGTATACTCAACTATATTATAGGTTCCTTGGGGGAGTCATGGGCTTTCAGTTTCCAGTGCAGAATTAGTTTGGAAATCACTGCTTTGCAAAACACATCCTGAGTCTCAACACCCTATTGTGCTCAGTGTATTTATACTGAACGATTAGACAAGTCCTTCATATGCCTTTGGATGTTCTTTTCTTAAATTATTCTCTATTATACAGTGGTAAATGTCCCACAAAAATGTAATTTATAGTCACTAGTGTTCTCTAGTGCCGTTAGAATACTTTGATAACCTGTGCAAGTTATTTAGCTCATCTTTGTAGCAGAAACTTATTGTTTACTAAATATTGGCAGTGCAATAATGATTCCATGTTAACAAAAATGGGCAAAATGTATTTAAGATTTTCAAATGAGGAATATAAATGTAATGGTAAGAAAATAATTTAATTTAATGTTTCACTGGACCTTGAATTATTATGACATACACTTTTTGGAAAGTCTGTTCTCCATTTTCAGTCACCCACACCATGCATAAAATGATTGTCAAACAACTAGGATAAAATCTACTCCCTATTAACTCCTTCCGCCAGAGCATCAAAAAAGTGCACTTGCAGGCTGCTGAACGTATCCCTGATTTTACTACCAAAGTGTAGTGTATTTGCCCACAAATTGTACTGTTTAGTTATCTGATTGTCTGTTCTAAATCATTTACAATTCTAAAATACCCCATTTGAAGTGTTTAGCATAATTTATCAAGCTAAAATACTATTTCCTGATTTATTTATTTGTGTGTGTGTAACCTTTGTATATGTTTCTAAGTAAAATATGTATTCCATATCATGATTGGCTGCTATTTTTTTGTTAACTATAATGCAACACAATATGGACGTGGATACAAATACTGGAATGATTTGTAGTAATCTGGCTGGAAAATTGTAGGGAAACACGTTAAGCGCAATCTCCAGTTATAAATTAATAATTGCTACAAATAAACTATTACATACAGTCCGTGAGCTATAAAGAAGCGCTCTAATTTAGTGGGTAAATAGATGACAGTATCACCCAAATATGCTACTCCCTGTCATGGTACTAAGTATCTGGCTGGGAGACATTTTTAGCAGATCATCACCCACCAGACCTCCAACCTTGGTACTTGCTCAATTCCATTTGGCTGAAACAGTGCAAATATACTTCGCACTGTATAGTGAAGTATACCAATGTGTGTGGTAGTTTTGTGGAGTGCTGGGCAAACCCAAATCAGTGTTATTGCACCCAAGTTCTTAAAGGTGTCCCCCACCAGTACAAACCAGTATCACTGTTTACCCATGGGCATCCGGAGACAAATAACTGCTGCACTGACATATTTAAAGTGGAACTGATTTACAAGACAATTCTGTTGTCATGCAATAAATTAACATATCGACTTAGTCTCAAAACCTTTAAAATATGTTAAAGTTTTTGTTGCTGTAATTGTTTTTAATGGTCAAAATCTCTCAACCACTCACCTTGTGTAGAGGAGCCAGACTAGACTTGTTAATGGATCAAACAAGTCTTGCCTCTGCCATTTTGTTATCAGACATGTTATCAAATTGCAATTTAAAGGGATATGAAACTCAATTTTTTTCTTTCATGATTCTGATATACCTTGTCACTTAAACGGATACTAACCCCACGTTTTTTTCTTTCATGATTCAGATAGAGCATGCAATTTTAAGCAACTTTCTAATTTACTCCTATTATCAATTTTTCTTTGTTCTCATGTTATCTTGATTTGAAAAAGCAGTAATAAAAGGTTAGGAGCCGGCCCATTTTTTAGTTCAGCACCTTGGTAGAGCTGCTGATTGGTTTGCTACATTTAGCCACAAATCAGCAAGTGCTACCCATGTGCTGAACAAAAAATGGTCCGGCTCTAAAGCTTACAGTACTGCTTTTTCAAATCAAGATAGCATGAGAACAAAGAAAAAATGATAATAGGAGTAAATTAGAAAGGTGCTTAAAATCGCATGCTCTATCTGAATCA